>NC_079425.1:23834354-23961854 GCF_026213295.1 Gadus chalcogrammus | reverse complement strand
AAGCCCAGCCTGTGTGGCGCTCCAGAGTGCCCGCCGTCAGGTGTCCGTGATTGGATAACAGCGCTCTCCATGAGATGATTCCTGCTCACCACCACTGCCACAAATTCCCCCCAGCTCACCCCGGCCTGGTACAACCCCCCTGCCTACACACCACACACACACACACACACACACACACACACACACACACACACACACACACACACACACACACACACACACACACACACACACACACACACACACACACACACACACACACACACACACACACCAATCTCTGAAGAGACGGAGGAAGGGAGGGACAAACAGAGACTGGGGTTTCCAGGAAAGGACTGTACCGCACACACTGTAAGTGGGATCAAGCGCTGGGGAAGTGCCGTTGAGCAAGGCACTGAATTCCTGTCAGCTTCAGGGACCCTTTGAGTCGTTGTCAATTTATCACTCAACATATTCTAAATCATGAGTGTCTATGGAGGACCTAGGTCAATTATTACTATACATAAACACATCTCTATCCATACAAAAAAATGATGACTATTTTTTACAACCTTTAACAATAACAATAATCAATCATCCAAACTGGAGAACTTGACAAGCTGTCCATCAGTGCTTCTTGCGGTAGACTACCATCGTCTTGAGGAGGTTCTTGATCATCTGCTCCTTCAATAAACCGCTCTGAGCCCACCGACTCCGACCCAAACAACAGTCCAACTGTCTCCGGAGCCAACATCCTCTCGTCTAAGGTAGCCCGCAAAGGAGAATTCTCCCAGTTTCTTTACCTCTTAACAAGATGAAGGATTGTGATTGTGTTTCCGATGCTTTCATCTCCGATATCTCCAGCATCACCTGGGATGAGACAGCAATTCATGGCCCTATTTAATGATGACCTGTGCTATATTTAGAGCCTTGGGTCTGAGCGTGTGTATGTGTTTGTCTCGAGCAAACACTGCCATCACGGTGAGCAGTGTCAGGAGGGCCCTGACTCCGAACGCACTCTGATTTCGATCAAGGTAAACATCGTAGACGTATATATGATCCTATTCCCTTTGTGACCTCCTGCCATTGGATTGACATTCAGTGAGTTGGATGTAAGTCGTTTTAGATCGACCTGCTCAGCACTTGGAATAGAATAGCTTGACGATGGATTTCATTAATTCATCATCAATCCATTTCTGAATCAATATCGTCCCTGTTTCGAGGGTTTGTTCGTTACGTTATGAGGGTAAGACAAACGCACACACACACACACACACACATTACTTAAAGCACCGGGAAATACACTGTTTCACAAAACAATACTTATTTGTGTAACAATATCAGATTTCGTAATTGAAAAAATCCCATGTCTTAATAATACTAAATAAAATAAGATCATGATCCTCCCTGGTTTGAGGACGGTAGTGACCAAACGCCAAACTCCAAACCAAAGCCATGCGTCAAGGGTACTGAATGAGGAGCGGGGTTAAGGGTTCGACCGCAAAGTGTGACTCACCAGCTGGAGCGAGAAGAAGAGCACCAGAAGGATGGCACAGGACAGCATGGACAGGCCCAGCAGCAGCGCCAGCGGCTGGTACTGGCTGATGCAGGAGAACTTGCGGTACAGCGTCTCATGTTTGAGCTCCAGGTCATTCAACAGGTACTTCCCCTTGGCTGGCATGGCCCCCGTTGCGTCTCACACATAGCAGTCGGCCGCGGCTGGCCCAGAGTACAACAAAACCCTGTAGAGGAAATCAAAACCAGGTTGTCCCACGCAGAGATCCGTCCTCGCTGCCTGATCTGTTGACTGAAACGGGGGTCTGTTGCGGGGCGGTTCGAGGTAGAGATCCACGGTTCAAGTGGTGACGTTAGTCGTCGGCTAGCTCATGGCCTCCTGAGAAAAAACCGGCCATTCTGTTCTCTGCAGTGAGGGCTCTGTTGTATCTCCCCTCCACACCGCTCAGCTCCTATTTCTCTGTTTGATTCCAGGGGCTTTCCTCCCTCTCTCCTGTCTGCTGTCCACTGTCTGTCGCTGGCAGGCAGCGGTGGTTCCTTGTTGGCCGGCTACTGTTCCTTCTTCTCCCCTGAGTTGTATCCCTGAGAGCGGACCGCGCTGAATGGGAGGAGAGGCCCGCTTACAGAAGGGTAGGAGGGTCCGGGATGGGCTGGACTCTTGGGAGGCGTCTGGGGAGTCTCAGGAGGTGATGAGGCCCGGCGTGGATGACCCTGTGGGGTCTGCTGGTGTTTCAGCGTGGACAAAAGGAGAGGCCAACCTGGGGGAGAGACAGAGGGGGAGACAGGGAGGGAGATGTTAAGACAATGTTGTCGACGGTGATGTCATGGTAAGCTCCACACACACACACACACACACACACACACACACGCCCACACACCATCTTATTTTCGATCTAGTGATTCAAAGTATGTGATCAGGTGGTACTGGCAAGGAAGTAATGACATGCCAGACCAACAGCTGTGGCTGGTCAGAGGAAGTGACCGTGTCATCATGGGTGACTGGAGGGCATGTGTGCTTATTGGTCACGTCTTTGCTTTGGGATGCGATTCCAAACTTGGCTTACGCAAGTCCGAAATTCATTACCTTCCCGACGACTCACTGTCTCACTATGTGGGCTGAGGAGAAGAAAGAATAAATATGCACCCATTAACCTACGTGGTATTTAGATGACTAAAGACCGGGGACGGTTTTATCTATTTATTATATTTCTTTATTAAATACAAGAATCTGAGCGTCAGGGAAAGAAGATGTGTTGTCTCTGGAAGCTACGAGGTCACACATTGAGTCCCACAAGCTGTGACTGTGAAATCCATTTAGATAAAAACATAATGCTTTTGTTGGGTTTGAATGCAGTAGACGAGACGGCAGCAGCAAGAAAACAGACTTCTCATGTTGATAGTTCTATCAACAACATAAACACAAAGTCTGTAGGGCAGTCTATTGCTCCCCTGCTGGAGGCCAACAAATCGACTCAGCCTTCTGCTTTCAAGTCATACTTCTGTTGACTATTCATAAACATGGCCTTGAACCTTCGGTTTGCAAATCAATAACCCTGCAGTGCTGTGAACCGATTATAAGCCACATTAAACCAACCCGTACACAATGACCCAACAGAAAGGCACCACTGCAATGAAAACACTGCTGCAACGCGGCCAATTTCTGTTCATTGTTCAACGCAGCCTCTGATGTCTTTGGACGGGGAGCATCACAGAGGCACAGTAGGGGAAAAAACGAATGCCCAGGTGGTTTTTCCCTCCTACATACTGTACATCTTTTACACAGCAAGTCAAAAGTCCAGCGGCTATTGGCCAGACTGCGGACCGAAGAAGCCAATACTAGTAGGATTCCATGTTCAGACGTGGATATTAAATTCTGAAAGCCACTGCTGCGTTGTAGAGACCAGAGGACATACAGGGCTGAGAAAAAAAACAGCAACTTTTCTCTGCGGTCAATAGAAAGCTAATTTCCTCCAGTCGCTGATATGGTTCATCTAGAGTGTAGGAAGTGTTTGCTCGGCGAGCCCTCCCATAGCAACAGCAGCAGATGCCATATAACACTGCTCCGGTTAAGAGGTCAATGGAATAAGGGCAGGGGAAGACTTGATAGAGGTAGTACTTCCCCTGAGACAATGTAGACACACACTTACACACACACACACACACGCGCACGCGCGCACGCACGCACGCACGCACGCACACACGCACACACGCACACACGCACACACACACACACACGCGTGTTCACAGAAACCTCCAGAAATATGGCCATCACCTTCTACAGAAAAGGGTAGTAATCTCCCTGAACTGGTATCTCTCCCATCACTTAAAGCAAGAGCGATAACGAGATGGATGCAACAAAACTAGAACGAGGCAACAGGAAATCATGTTTCGATAGCTAGCTACTGAGAAAAACCCCAAAAAGACGCACACAAAACTATGATCCAAGTACACGCTAAAACAGAATCATAACAGCAGAACATGAACACAGCTAATCAGATATGAGACGATGACCCGAACTGCTCTGCCTCACTGCAGACACCGGGGGGAATCATTGACTCAGGCCCCCCCCTCGTCACACTGCAGTGCATACCACGACTGTGCCTCACCCCCCTCAGAGAATTACTGTACCTCACCCCCCTCGGAGAACGGCTCAGAGACCTCATCCCCCCCCTCCCCCCCTCAGAGAACCACTGTACCTCATCCCCCTCAGAGAACGGCTCAGAGACCTCATCCCCCCCCCCCCCCCCCCCCTCGGAGAACCACTGTACCTCGGCCCCCCCCCGCGAGAGCGAGCGAGGCTCCGGTGTATCCCGCGTACAACCGCAACACCTTCTTTACAGACACCTCCACGCTGCAAACAGCACTCGATCACTGCAGAGGAGGACGGGGGACAACAGGAGCCCCCTGCAGGGAGTCCGGAGCAGAGACCATCAAGAGCAAACAGGGGCGGTGTTATGGCGGCCGGCCCCGGGGGAATGGTTCTTATCACAGCGGTACAGCAGGTCGCATCCCCTCTCAAACCCCTCGTCTTACTCTCCACTCAGGGCCCCTGATTTAAACACAGACACCCGCTATGGGCCCAGGCTGATAGCTCTCCGCCATTAACGGTTGATGTGTGTGTCTTTGATGTTCAGGTTGCCATGGTATATATGCTCATATGAAGCTACAAGAGATGTTGAGCGTTTCCAACCCCCCGTTGTAAAATGATAAGCTTTTGAAATCATTCTGTTCATTTGAGAACGTAAACACACGTTTCCAAAATCGTTTTTCTGTCTGATCATCCACATGATCTGGTGAATGCCTCAGGGCTAGACACCCAGAGAGTGACGGCACCATTCTCAACCTCCCTCATGTCCCTCTCAAAGGAGAAGGATTCCTGGACCGTTCCAGACGGCCAGAGGACTTGTTTACCAGACACTTGTCTTTTAGAACAGTCCCCGGCCTGACAACTCTTTTTATCCTCCAGTTCTTAAGTTGCCATGGCAAACAGAGCCCCCAGCCGGTGGGTTTGTGTCCAGCGAGCGGTGGTCTCACAGCAGAGATCTGATGAATGAATGGCTAGCATCACACACAATTGTCCGGCAGGCCTTTCTCCATGGAGGGCCCGCAGCGGCCTTGCTGAGCGCCGTCACCGACCCGAGAACAGGACTGCGGTGACATCATTTGGCCAGTCGCAGGCGGTCGGTGTGGGGAAGGGTGGAGAACTGAAAGAGGACGGATCCCGGCCTTTGTCTTCCTTTTAGATTTATGGTCAAAAATCGTTAACTGATTGTTAAATAATCGCATGTTGGGATTGATTCATGGTGGATGGGATTCTTAGGGGTTGGAGGTGTTGTTGTAGATAAACGTGGTGCCAAGGACCCAGAATAATTTATTTATTTAAATATATATATTTTCTGGGCTGCCTTAAAATCAAATATCGTCGCTCTTCGTTTATTCATTATACATTTTGTAGAAAAATGTGTTTGTAATGCAGTGTTGTGTTGCACTGATTCGCATTTCAAAACTACTTCCGTTTTTTTTCTGTTTGGTTTGGTTTGCATTATGGTTCCTACATAAAAAATAAAAAAACTCTCACTGAGATGGTTGAACGAACACCACCTTGAATCACCGGGCCCGTCCTATTGTCGATGGTGTATCGGGGGACAGGATATGCGCTGGTAAGAGCCCACACCAGGTGGTTTGGACCAACACCCTCATTAAAGCCCTTTCACGGACAGTCCCCAGCCGGGTCCCACAGTAAATCCTTCTACTTTTACAGCAGTCTTTGTGCGAGCGCTGAATGCCTTTGGCCCAGCCCATGAACAATGGCTGACCTCTGGACGGAACCACAGGTCTCAGCCTCTGCTGCACGTCACGTCAGGTTAGAGGTCAAAGGTCAAGGGTTATCTCACACCACCCAGAGGCCACGGAGCACGAGGATCAGCTCTTGAATCCAGGTAGAAGTCGTGTCCACCATGGGCAAGAAATGCAGGTGTTTATATTCACGTAAATCAAAAGAGGGCAATGTTTAAGCAATAAAGTATACACTAGAAGCATGAAACCTTGTTTATGTCGGCGGGCGGCGGTGTGAAGATGTGTCATCATATCTTTGCATAAGGTTTGTGTAAGGTCCCACGTCTCAGACAATTTGAGGCGAGCAGCGTGGAATATTCAATTCAGTGTTCAGTGTTTGAAAGATGCTGCATGAAAAGGACACTTGACTGTTCCTCCACACTTAGAACCCTTAAATCCCATTTAACCTGTTTGACATTCACACATGACAAGTGGAGCAAACAAAAACCCAAATTAAAATGAAACGGAAACATTCAAATCCATATTGTAAACTACACATTAATGCCATGTTTAAACCTACATTCACAAAAAAAATTGAGACACAAACGACACATTAGGAAATTGATAAGTATCTGCCGACGACCTGCCGGAGGTTTGGCCGCGTGTCCCGTCACCAGCCGATGAAGGACGGATGTACAGCAATGCAGCGCGCCGATTGGATTAGGCCCGGGCCGTCTGCCCCTCTCCCCTCGGCAGCTTCCAGGGCTATTGAATTAGCCGCTGAAGGCTAACCACGTTAGCAGGATGCTATCTGGAGGCCGGGTGAAGTGCAGACCGCGCGTGTTGACAATACACAGGAAGTCCGGGTGGGAACGCAACATGCGTTGAGAAAACCCCCTAACACACACAAGGGAAACACTCTGTCTTGAGTGATGGAGTCGTCTAATTTCGCTGCGAAACACACTCAACCACATCCATCCCGACACTGGTTGGGTGATTCAAAACATATCAGATCCCACAGAGACACATTTCAGAAGGAGTGGAGATAGAAGAGATAGAAGGCTGGACGTTTTCCTTCCTCTTTTGGGTTGATCTGAGATGTTAAAAAATGCACTCTCACCCTGTCACACACACATCCGTCTATAAAAGGGTTACAAGCAACATTTTAACATTTTCAGTTCTCTCTATTTCACACTGAATCAGTTGCGTTTCCTTCTTTTTCCATTATGCAACAGAGACCAATAAAATGCAGGGAAAAGTACCCTCTCTACACAGAAGGGGGGAGGGAGGCATGCGGAGAGGAGAAAGAGACGCTATTCTTTCCAGTTAGCGCAAGGCAACCACATCCCCATTTAAGGTTTCATAACCCCACATTTAGCCGGCCTCAGCTGGCCGGTAGGCCCGCTCTATCCTGCCTAACTATTGGTTCTTGTGTTTGCCCAATGCTTTCTAGCTCCACCTCGGCTAACCAGAGAAAAACCATAATCATACCCTGGGAACCTCCTAGCTACTAGCACTGACCTCTACAGACACTGTACACATGCGCCACAAACAATAACAGCAGTACACGGGGAGGGTAGTGCGCCCGTTCATTCAACATATGGACGCACCGGTCGCGACTTTTCGGGCCGATCCCGAACCCCGATCTTTTTAACGTGCAATCAGCCGATCCAATACTGACCAACTATTTATTTTGAAATATATTTTGAAATATACATTAATAGGATGATTCTCATAATTATAATATGTGCTGATTATACAGGGGTATTTAGTTAGTTAGCATTATCCAAGGGTTGTTCTTAATTGGTTGAGCCGACGTAAATGCGATTGTGTTCCTTTAAGAGAAGACTCGATGGCACGTAAACTCAATGCCTGGAGCCACACGGTTCTCTGAACGGTTCTGTAAGGATAGATGCAAAGGAACGTCAAATAAATTAAACACCACTCACAAAGGAGAAGGAACCAGAGGTATTACCGTTTATTGGGATGGGTCAGGCCGACACACTTTCTCTCCCGACCTAAGGAAAGGAGCTATAGGGGATCACACCAAAGACTGTATGGATAATACAAAACCAACACCGGTTTAATCCAACATATGATCAAATGTCACCGTATCCCCTGTGATACGCTCTGCATGTGTCAATATCCGCAGGCAGTCTAAAGGAGGGCTACCGGGAAGAAGAGGCCGTTTGTATCCTACTAAGCTTTGCAAACAAAAGACAGACGGCAACATTGGCATGTAGGCTACATGAGAGATGCTTATATCCGTAGCCTACGTTTTGCTACCTGTGATGTGGCGCAAGCTTATTATCCAGATATACAACCGCGTTCGCATAGGCATTCACTTTACAGGCTGCAGGTCTCGTATGATGTATGATTTTAGGAAGTCAACCAAGTCGACGATAGCATATGGTGACAGTCTTCATTCAAGGGTATTTATTTAGAGATAATTTCAAGTAGTGGTGCATGATTAATCGAATCGCAATCGCGATATCAGCCTTTGCGATTGTATAACCGCAAAAAGCTGTGATGTAATTTAAAAAAAAGAAATGCAAAAAAAAAAAAGAAAACCTAACCAATTTCTTCACTGCAGAAATGCCTTTATTTTGAAAAATATATATTTTTATTATTTAGTTAATTTTGTAAAATATTGTTATTTTGAAAACAGTACTGTGCAAATTTTTTTGTTTTTGTATTTTTTTATGCTAGTTTCAATTTGTATGTTTGAGTTGAGAAATAAACATTTTAAAATGATCAGCAATCTGCGTGCATTTTCCTTGATAATCCAAGCAAGTAGACTCATGACACCATTTGATTATTATATCGCAATCGCAAAATTGTCCACAATAATCACAATATGAATATATGAATAATACCAAATCGTGCAGCACTTATTTCAAGTTGTTCGGCCGACCAGCGATCATGCGTTAAGGCCGTACAACGTCCGATAATGATCAATACCCGATCTATCGGTGGTCACCGACACCAATTCCAACCCACGAGTCCACACTGATCCTTTGGGGTGGATGGTTTACCGAGGCTCTGAAGAGGTGCTGCATGCCATCCAGGCAGGGGTGCTTGTTAAGTAGCGGTCGCCTTACATTCCTGGGAGTAGAGGCCTGAGCCAACAGCATTCTGGACGGAGCGGAGGGAGTCCGAGCGCCAGCTCCTAGTAAGCCCAGTGACACTCATTTTCTTTCTGCCATAAAAAGCCACTCATCTGTTGACGGGACCATCTGCTGCGTGGTTACTACGTCGTCTGCTCCCAACGCCTGTTGTTCTGAGCAAGGGCTGTGACTCATTCTCTATCTGTGCATCTCGCAGTGACTCCTCGACTGTCACTTTAATTTAAGTGCCGTATTGTAATAGAGGCGGGTAAGTGGCAACATGCTTTCACTTGCGATGCAAATGTGAAATTTTCACACGTTCACTTGTCCGGGTGATTTCCACGGGAAGAAGGCCTCTTTGACGCTGCAGAGATCTGCATTAGGCATTCACAGGTTCCTGCTGAACAGTACTCCGACGCAGTGGATCTCATTAAACACGCTTTACGCTTTCTTTGGAAACAGACAATAGAGGCAATGCTGGAAAACGGCAATGCCTGCTGGAGGTAGCATGGGGAAGGAGATCTCTGTAGAAGCTATCAATGGGGTGGCCTCCTTTGTGTGTGTGTGTGTGTGTGTGTGTGTGTGTGTGTGTGTGTGTGTGTGTGTGTGTGTGTGTGTGTGTGTGTGTGTGTGTGTGTGTGTGTGTGTGTGTGTGTGTGTGTGTGTTTCACACCCTATATTGGCCCATTAGGTCCATCCTGTGTTGGTCAAGCATGGGGGCAACATGTTACTCTGTGAGCTGCTGCACATCGCAGCGCTCTGGGACAACCTTTGAAAGGCTTAAGTGTACTGGAAGCATTGCCAGGAAATGTTTCAATTTTCAGCCAGTAACTAAAATTTTGATTGAAGGATTAGTTTCTTTCTGGATAAAATCCAACACAAAATATCTGTGTTTTAATATCACGTCTCCTTTTCAAATCCCTTGAATGGACGTGCAAGCCGAAAGGCATGCAGAAGAAATTGAATTATAAGCACAAAGAAAAATCCTTGAGAATCCTTCCTTCGTTTTATATGCAAACGCAGCGGCTAAATGAAGCTCAGATAAAACCTTCCTGATGCCCCCATTACAGTGGGACATAGCTGTTTGTACAAAGGGGCGAGGTCTTGTACTCCATCAAAAACAGATTAAAGTGAACAGGCCTTGGCAGCTCGAATTTATGTTCCCGCATTGACAGACGGGAGTGCAAATACAAATAAATCCAGGTCTAAGCGGAGGGGGGGGGGTGGTAACTTGGGGAAAGAGGCTTTTCGACAAAGCCTCTTTCCCCAAGTGATTGGATTGTGGGTGTGCTGAATAGGGGCATCCGTGAGCGCGGTGAACTTCAAAGGTCAAGATCCTCAATCAGGCACCAAGGCAATCAAGGTGACCCAGTGTTGTAATGATCCAATCCGGTAGCACGCCATCTGATGATCACACTGCACTCCTTCCTGCTTCCCTGTCTGGGAATTAGCCCCCACAGCGGGCTACATCACAGGTTTGACTCAAATCAGATAATAATTTTCTGTTGGTTGCTAGGCCATTGTCAGGACTTCTAATCTATGGATTGATTTTCTACTTCGCCAACGCCACAAAATGTATACATATGTTTCTTAACCATGGAAATTCTGATGCAATTCCCATTGAGAAAGGCATCAAGGAGGGTATTTCTAAGCAGTAGCAGTGCTTGGTGCGCTTGACTGGTACTGGTGGCAGGCCGACCACCAACCACCAGTTCCAATAAAACACCCTTTCGACAATAAAACAGCAATGATAGACTCACCAGTCGAATACTCAGCTGCTGTGATGCATTGTGCTAACACTAAGGCCGAAGGGATTACAATTCCCTGAATGTGTCCATTCAAAGTTACACTTATTCTTATATCTTCATTTCGCAGAATGTCACAACATCAGCATTTGAATGGCATTCAAAGCAGTTTCCATGCATCTCCAAAAAGAAGGAATGGAAGACAATCTGAACACGTTCTCTTCCAAAGGAGAGGTTGATTTCCTGCAGAGCGGATGCTTTTAGCCTGTGGAAATCAGGCATACATTCTGACAATTGAACAGAGGCCTTGGTCAATAACTCATTTCAAGCTTCAAGATAACCAATTTAGATGTTGCCAATAACGAGGATTGCAACAGCATGCCACAGGCATCAACTCTCTATAGATAAGGGAGTTAATAGGCAGCCCCAAATTGTATTTCTCTAAAGTAAGATATCATTTCACAGCGGGAGGACAATTCACACCAATGGCACTTTAATAATGTCCCATTTACTGCTAATTGACTCACTCCCATTCATTCTCCTCTGAAAGAATAATCCAATAATGACACTGAGACCCCGAGCAACACTTGGCTGTGTCTACGATCTAGGCTAGGTGTTGTTAGAACCAGTACATCTACAGTCTCTACACTGTTCTGTACTGCGCTGCATGCTCCCCACAGGGTATTGAATGGAAGGGATGATTGGAATTGGCTGCTGATGGTCCATCCATCACTCTGCATGTACCAGGGGACCGGTGAGGGAAAGGTGTGAACAAAGTATTAGTGAATAGGCAGGGAGGGGCCGGTGTGTCTGCAATGGCTGCCAAATAACAGCACAACCCCCCCCCACACACACACACACACAGACAAACGCACTCCCTTCCTCATCTTCTCACACACACACACACACACACACACACACACACACACACACACACACACACACACACACACACACACACACACACACACACACACACACACACACACACACGAGTCTGATGCAACCCTAACAAGCACAGTTAAAAAAAATGAAAATATGAAAAATATTTGTTATGCAATAGTTCTTTCTCAAAGTTCCAACTAAATAATTAGCTCGTTAATAACAGTTAATGACAGATTCCTATCTCAAGGGGGAGCTTCACCCTAAACACGACAACCACAAACTCTCCCACGCTTTGAAGATCGAAGTCCCGCCCCACCACGTTAAAGCAAAGTCCATGCTACACGCCACGTAGGAGGCCGTCACACTCCCCCTCCAAACACAAGGACGCAGGGGGGTGCTTTTGCAGGTTTGAGGATAATGACACATGGTCTGGCCTGGCGCTCCATGTTGTCCTTTGGGAGAACTCTCTCTTGAGTGTGTGTGGAGATGGCTGGTTTAACCTCTGCCCACCGATTACTCAACGTGCAACAGGTGTACAGCCTCCCCCAGCCCCACTGATTGGACCGAGTCCAATCAGTCTTTCTCCGGCCAGGTGAGGCTGCTTGGTACCGGCCATCATCCAAACATACTCGTGTTTTACGCAGTCGCCTCACGAAGGAAGAAAGACATGTGACTTCCGTTGGATAGGCATTTTTATCCAATTCTGGAACGATGGCACAAGCTACAACCGTATTCCTGGCCGTTGGCAGGGCTCTCTGCGAGCGCGACGAGCAGCTTGTTCAGACGGAGACAGACCAGCTGTCTCTTCATATGGGAGCGATAAGCCAGAGAACAACACTTCATTCTCCGGCAACACATCGAACGGCTGAACAACATCCCCTGAAGCTCCAAACCAGTGAACCGCAGACGGCTGGTAGCTCGTTTGTTGCCGACACCGCCTTCTCACAGCACACATCCACTTTCTGACCAGACGACCCAATCAAAAAGGATCCCAGGGTGCCCTGCCTGGGGGGGCTCTTCCACCCCCTGAAAGGACATGTTAACGGGGACAGAACAGGGGGATCGTGCCGGGCGTAAGGGGTACGTTCCACGAGCTCCAGCTTCCAGCTCTGCAGGGGCAATGCTGAGCGGCGTCGTAGGGACTGCGGCAGAACGGATCGCATTACCTCCCAGAGCTCCGAGCAGCCCGGCGTAGCTGTAGTGGTGGCGGGGGGGGGGCTTCCGTTCTAGACTCTCGCCTCGCCCTTTCCTCCCCATCGCCGTGAGGCAGGGGCAAGCCTGCCTTAACCTGCCATTGGGCCCTGGGGCTGAGAGGTTTCGTAGGCCCCCTGAGAGGGGATCTTACAATGAAGATGTGTAACTTTTTTCCGACATTTTGCCGTTGTTTCCGACATTTTGCCGTTGTTGACGGCCCAGGCAAGCCCGTGCATTAAGGCGGCCTTGGGCAGGGGACTCGTTTCTCGGGTCGTTAACGTTGGTTAGCAAGCCAGATGCCACCAAGCTTGCTTCGCTGTGATGGTTGCACATGGGTGAGACCAATGAATTAACCATCAAGGCAGTAAAGCCAGAACAGCTTGAGCCGATCCCCTTAAGTCTGAGAATGGTAATGTTTCAGGTGTGCGTGTTTGTAGCACAGAGCTGGAATAACCAATTTGAAACCTATTTGAAAGTTGAAATGCAATTAATTGCATGGTAGCTGTTGTGGATTGAATGGTGCGTTTGTCTCACAGCTCAGGCTGGTATGACGATTGACAGGACTTATTGAGCATGTAGGAAGTGACGACTTAAGTACATCAGGGAGTCAAATGCCGTGTAACACATTGAGAAGAAACAGAAAATGAAACTGGCAATAAAAAAGTTCTTGCTGAATGGTTTTTCTCCCTGCACGTGCCGGCTCCCCAGCCACACTCGCGGGGCTTCACTTCCTCGTAGTTCACATGCAGGTTCAGAGCAGCTCTTGAAAAGAGCCTTGTTCAGCACCCCTTACGCAGTTACGTCACTCATTTTCAAGTCCCACCGATTGGGTCTCATGTTAGCTGAGCACATGCACAGTACCGTATCATATGGGTATATTTTGAAGTTTACATGGTGTAAAAAAATCAAAACACCAGTGGCCGGCGGTCTTTTTAAATCGAGACAGTATAGACGACTGGGCCGTATGTTCCAGTCGTGGTCTCGCAGTGTTACTCGCAGAGAGAAACCCTTGGTATTTCGTCCAGACGTCACGGCCGTGTTTACACTTGTCTGGGCTCCTCCGGCGCTGCACCCCTCCTGGCTGAATGCAGCCCTTGTGTAACGCAGGACGCGGGACGCAAGCACCGGGCTGAGGGAACGCCGTTCGTGAAAGCTGCCCTGCCCTTGCCACCACACGACCCGTGGCGTGGAAGGTACCCAAACGGCGTCCTCGATGTTGAAACAGGATGTCTGGCACCGGGGTTTTCCCCCAAAGCAAAGCCCGAAGCAGCGGAGGCTTAGCTTTGGAGAGGGTGCGTTGACGTCGAGCTGGAAGATGCTTGACGCGACATGTTTCACACCGGCTCACTTCTCAAACGGGAGACACAGTCATGACTTACAGGTGAAATCGAGGCCTTGAACGGGGTACCACGGAAAGCAGCCCGACCACCGCTGGAAGCGAGTCAGACTTTGCGTGTGCTTAACATAGGCGGTGACTTTAAATTGCCAAAGAGCTTTTATTGAATTGTGAGTCACCTAATGAATGAACTAGTTATATTTTCAACGGGGTTGCTTGGGTTTACACACTTCACTACCGAGCCAATGGTGGATGGCAGACCACAGATTCACACACGCATCGCCCACACACACACACACATGCAAATGACACCATGGTAGCTATGAGATCAAGTTTTTACATTTAGAGGCAGTTAGGAAAAGATATATAGGAAAAGATATATTTGAAATGAATTGTAATTTTGACTCATTTAGATACTGCATGTAAGGCTCCAGCTCGATTGAAAGTCAGTCAGTCAATCAGTCCCTCTCTCGAAAATGAGTCAACTACCGCACACACGGCCTCATTTCCTTGGCAACCGGTTCTCATTTCCCTGACAACGCTGCGAAGAAGGCTTGATAAAAGGGAAGCTGCGGCGGGGTTACCGTGCCGACGAGGGCTGTTGTTGTCATGAGAGCAGCCGTTCACGTAAGGCGGCCTCAGGACACATGAGACGCGAGGGCAGTCGAGGAAACAGAGCGATCGCCATCGATGAACCGTAGTCGCATAAGAGAGACGGCGTCGTCTTCATGAAGTGGTCTCATTTGAACAGACCTTTCATCGGGCCAAATCTGCCATCATCTCATTACAATACAATTTGAATGTAGAAGGGAGAAAAAACTAATTACAATTCACACTTACTTTTACACTTTGATTAATTTCCACATCCTCAACCATATGTAGTTGAAAACAGTCAAAGCAAACTCTAGCAAAGGAGGCAATGGAAAACAATAGCTGTTTTGAGAAGTGCCTGTCCATGTTTCTGTCCGAGAATCTCTGAGTGGGTGGATGTCGCTCTGTGTGTGTGTGTGTGTGTGTGTGTGTGTGTGTGTGTGTGTGTGTGTGTGTGTGTGTGTGTGTGTGTGTGTGTGTGTGTGTGTGTGTGTGTGTGTGTGTGTGTGTGTGCACAAGCAGTACCGAACCATTTACTGAAACTTTAAAGTTGTTGTACCTGTCTCTCCCACTCAGCAGTACGCCTCCTTTGCCGTCTGGCATTTTTAACCTCCAAATGGCCTCAAATTCAAAACATTGCCACACGCAGACTTAGCACATTGGTATATGCTCAAACAGGTGCTAATGAGAATTGCAAATTGCTCAATCAAAATGAAGATTATTTCTAACCGTGATAAACCAGCAGTCACAAAACTACTATTTTTCAACACTAAAACTTTGTTTAATGCAGCTACATTTGACAAGCGGTTTTGTGTCCAACCAAACTTTCCCACTTAAAATTGTAAAAAGGTAAGCAGAGTAAAGAATGTGGCATCCATCAGGACCCTTTCCTCCTCATCTCCATCCTACGGCTCTTCTCTTCAAACTGAGGACCCATCAAAGGTGTCACTCATTAACCAGCCCCCCACAATGAGAGGTCTGTTGAAGCAGCCCGCGAGAAACCAAGCCACACACACACACACACACACTTTCAATTTCCGTTCACGTTTAATCAAACTACTAATCAAGTTTACCCACAGCCGAAATAATTCCAAATCAGTACTTGGCTCATTTCACTGTTGATCCAGCCGTTCTGATATCTCTGATTCTGTTTCCATCCAATTGGTCCGTGCGCAACGCTGCACTGTCTGCGATGGAGAGCACTCACCAGCGTTACATAAAGCACTCCAACATCCAACAGCATGGGGGATGTTCAAATTGAGGTGAGCACAGGGAGTTTGGGGGTGTGGAGAGCGAGACACCCACACACATTCATATGCCCTCAAAGAAGATGGGCCGCACATTCAGCCAGGTAACCTTTACCGACGGAAGACTTTCGCTGGGACTTGTCGCTAATGACAAATTGGGAAGGCTGGCATAAACTTGTTTCGTTTTTTAATCACAAGAATTCAGGCCAGAACCTATTGTTACGGTTATACCCTAGGTATTAAATCCATTTGTCATGTTAGTGCCCGTAAAAGGAGAATTCTTAAACTTCTAACTTTGGGTAGAGACTTCTGTTGAGAATTGTACCAACTGATGTCTTCCGGCTTTACTTGCTATGTTCTACAAGGATTCAAACAAGCAAGGCAAGGTCTACTGCTACGTTTTTAACATCGAGGAAGTAGTGCTTTAGAAAAAGGAAATGAGTCTTCTTTGTATAAGAGGAAAATAAAAGAATATGTTTGAGAACATATTTTACTAAACAGATAATGAAGACTGTGGTGATCTTGAAAGATAAAATCATGGGAAACGGATACAAATCAGATGAATGATAAATGTGTGCGTGCGTGCGTGTGCGTGTGTGTGTGTGTGTGTGTGTGTGTACACGCAGCCTCCTGACAACACATTTGATCTTTCAGCCGCTGACGGTGGATTCTAACGAGCAGCTTCACTCTGGCTCTGTGGGCACAGAAGGTGGCCAGGAAATGGAACAATTAAATACAGGATAAGGTGAAGAGCCGCTCCTCTAATGACGGATGAAGTACTCTAACACAGCCTCTCAGCAACCCCCTCCAAACGGCAGAACCGGCGCTGAATGGGGCCCTTCACTTTGTGGAGAGCCCCGCTTAGCGAGATCCATTAGCGGGCCAGGGGGGGGGGGGGGGGGGGGGCTATCAAAGAGAATTCAGCTCAATATTCTGACATTCTGCTCATACTGGTGTCCAGCGACTCCCTAGTTTGATGGCGTGCATTTCCAGAAACAAAATAAAAAAGGGAACCTTTGTGCAGATTCAGGGAGCTGGGTTATGTCCACATACCATAAAGTTATGTTCTAGTTTGGTTAGTTTGGTCTAGTTTGGTTCATTTCTGAGGAAGTAACAGCAGGATGTATCGATGTGCCGAGTTTATCGGCCGATATTGGCCTTTCAAGGATATAGTGTATCGGCCCCTAAACTCCAGTATCGGTTGGGCTATATCTGGTATGCATAAACAATGATATTTAAGTTTCAGATGCAGCATATGGTACATTTTGTCATTTTCATAAAGGATAAAGTGAATGATCACATCCTGAATAAGGCTGCTAAATGTAATTATTATTGATGGGTTCACAAAATCCATGCGCAACCCATACAGTTAGTCCTGTGTTTCAGCTGCTTATCTAAACCATCTCCGGTCCTTCTGAACTAGGGGGGTAACGATAAATGTATTCGTATTGAACCGAATCGGTACGGACGTCACGGTTCAGTGCATGGATTTACACGGAGAATATAAGGTATACAATTAAATAAAACTGGCGTGCAAATGAATTAATGTTATGCAGAACTATGTTCTGCATAGATGCTATGTTCTGCATCTATGTTAGATGCGCAAGTTCTTCAGGGACAACTAAACTGCAGCCCTGATTGGCGCCTAGGTGGTAGCCGAGCGTGTTATGGCGCATAATACATCGGGTTCTCTGACGTCTCTGGTATTTCCACAACGAGACTCGTAGTGGGGGTTTTCTCAGCCACGGTTGAGAAGGAATTGGGGGGAAGGAACTTTGGCTTCGAATCCCTGAAGTAGGCCTAGATGAACCGCGACATGGAGGAGAAAGGGATTGTTGCCCGCGATTGTCTCCCGCCGGAGCCCGCTGCCCGCTTCCGAGGCACAACCGCCTCGGCGCTGCGGGGCTCCGGCGGGAGACAATCGCTGTCAATAATCACGGGTCAGTCTACTTCAGATTGTTGTGGAAGTGGAAGGACCAGAGACATCGGAGAGCCCGACGCAGTCGTTTTAGATTCATAATATCGTCTTGAAGCGCACACATCTTTTGGCCGTGATAATGTATATTATATGATATAGATATCCATGCATAATATATTATTTAGATATAGAGCTCCAGGACTCCCGCTGGAGCCCCCGGAGTGTTCTAGAATATTTACAGAACACGGCAAAAGGTGTGTGCGCCTTGCCATTGCGGTACATCCACTGTAAACATGAGCGCATGGTACCATGGCCGCAAACTGCTCAGGGCCACATCCCCACCCTCCACCTTGATCCGCCTCCAAAAAACAGCACGTTTGTGGAAAGCTCATTGGGAGACTGGCTCGTAGTGGCTGTTATTCTGTGTACTTTGCACTTTCATAAATAAGACGTGCTGCATTTTCAGTTTTATGACCGATTGCCTTATTTTGTTTACAAGTTCCGAATGGAGTCTGGAGATGATGTGGGGTACTTATTGTTTACTGTTTACATCTTAGATTACACATTTCAGGCTGTTGCAGCTAGCTCAGGGGAGTGTATGACACTCGGTGGTGCAACCTGAGACATGCACAATAAAAAAGAATTGGCTTCTGCATTTTTGCCTGGAGATCCTGTTTTCTGTCAACAGCCACTGTATTCTCTGTTATCGTAAGCATTGAAAGTTTAAAACATTCAAAAAGTGTTAAATTCTGGGTGACATGCAGTACCAGTTAACCACACACACACACACACACACACACACACACACACACACACACACACACACACACACACACCAGTTCAGTTGTGCTGATCCAGAGCCATACCACGCCAAGGTTCAGAGAGGAGGTGTTGGCCTCGTTTCAGACCAGACCACAGGTACATCTCAAACGACAACCTGGGTGCCGACGGGGGTGCGGATGGTTGCTAGGCGACCCCCTCGTACTCTATGTACATCGCAGGTAGAGTACGATGTAAAAAGGGTTGTATACCATATGGATCGGGAACCTTTGCCCGCCAGTGAATTGTTAAACTAGGTTGAGGTGCTTAGAGTGAGGTTACCGAACGAGCGCCTTCGCCCAATAACATCGGTTGTTTACCGTTACCTAATCGACCACTAGGTACACAAAGAAGAGCCGAAATCGAGACGTCTTGCGTTGTCGTGAGACACTTATGTCACCAACAACGGTGCAGCTGTTACAGATGGCAGGTCCATTGAAGTCAGGACACAACCAAACGTCTGACCTCGTGGAACTGGATACAGCGCTGACTCAGAACATAGAGACGTACAGAAGTGAAGCTGAATGGAAAGAGGTGAGGTGGAAGGCAAGGAAGAGAGAGGGAACAGGGGAGCACATGCATCGAACGAGGTGTTTGACGGAGGTCAGGAAATCAGAGGATTAGTAAGGCTGAGGCATGGAGTCTGAGTTAATGAGCCCGATTAGCCCTCTGTGTGTGTTCTGGGATTGGCACAGGATGCTCCCTGGTCCCTCCAGTGAAACGTTCTCTTGATGAACCTGACACCACCGCAGAGAGAGCAGCTTAAACGACCGACGCGTCCGAGTACAGTTGGTGCTGCTGCATCCGAGCAAAACAAAGTAATTCATATTGAAACCTCGTATTCTGGAAAGAATGTGAAAGTCTCTATGCTTTATCCTATGAAGCAAGGGAGTTGATACTTTTGACCAGCATTTCCAAAGTAACAGAGAGTGTAAAAAGACAATGAGAAAAGCACCAGGGTGAACACAGAATACAGGGTGAGGTTAATTTCTTGGCTATTCAATGGAATGGCAATGACCAATACCTTTCAGCATTGAATATTGTGTGCAAGAGAAATCTGAAAAAACCCAGTGTCTCTGAATAATAACATCTGAATTTGAGTGGGCATCCATTTCTGGATATCTACAGTCAGTTAGGAAAGGAACCAATGATGGAGGTGGGAGGTGTCCGTGTTTTGATGTTTACTACATGAGGGCTGCACAATTGATTGCATAGTAATTGGAATTTTTAATTTGGCCCCATTTATTTGCTTACAGTGAAGGGTCACAATTATTTGACTACAACTACAAAAAAAGGAAAGAATGTGATAAAAACAACAATCTGGTACTTATGATTATTTTTCAACACTAAAGGCCACAAAAAATAAATTGAATCCATGAATGTTAATTGCAATGGACACTCAATCATAATATCAGGCAAAATAATCACTTGTCCTTTTTGTCCCAATTGTGAAGCCTTACATGAAACCTGGTGTTGAATGCAGAATCAGGAACTTGCAGCTTTATATTGCAGGCTGGTAGGCTCACTGGGGAGTTCCCCAGAGAGCTTCAGTTACCAGAATAAAAGCCACTGTGATCATTCAGCAGATGTTGTTCACGGCATTCAAAAAAAGTATTTAATTTCAGCCTAATATGTTGTTAGTTTCATTATTAAAAAAAACTCCCTTTCAATTAAAAAACGAATAATATTTGTAATTTAATTTCCCAGTGATAAGAGAATCGGCTGACAATATTGTCCAGGATTTACAGTCAATTTCCCACACCTAACGTTTATAATTTGGTATATAGTTGACGTCATAGGCCTAATCATTATTTGCATGCATCTAAAATACGTTCAAACTCATCCCAGTACATATGTCTTCATGTATGGATGACGTGATGGAAAATTAAAGCTGCACCCTGGAACCGGTTGTTAAGGGATGCAACCCAAAACACCAATGACACTTGTGAAGCACCATGGCATTACTTAAGCTCATGGAGGCTCTCTCTCTCTCTCTCTCTCTCTCTCTCTCTCTCTCTCTCTCTCTCTCTCTCTCTCTCTCTCTCTCTCTCTCTCTCTCTCTCTCTCTCTCTCTCTCTCTCTCTCTCTCTCTCTCTCTCTCTCTCTCTCTCTCTCTCTCTCTCTCTCTCTCAAATCCATAAAACAAATCAACACCTAAGCTGACACAAAGACACAACTGATGATTGCACATCAACAGACCTTTGAAGTGGCTTTAGGATTTGCCCTTTGGGAGTTATTTTGAGGGGTTTGAAGTATGAAATTTGTCAATCATACCAAATATATAATTAGCCAATGAATATAGTTTTCAATTTGTTGGGTTCAGCTGGTTGTTGAACACCGATTTCTGAACGTCGCTTGGCTACATAATACTTAAGTATTTGCTGTATAAGCAGTTCCACTTGAACTTTTGGACTTAAGTAAATTGGACAGTTAAGATGTCGATTTGGAGGAGAGTCTCAGTAAAGACAAAACATAGCATTGCTTTTGGCCCACTTATGAGTTCTCAAAGGGCTTCAGTTTTTGTTTTTTACTATTGATAAATCAGTTAGTTTTAATCATATTCAATCAACAAACAGAGAACAAAACACACTAAATTCGAAAAAAAATAGTTAGGGACTGCCCTACTGGTCAGCTACAAAAGTCTGCCAAACACAAAAACATTGCACAAATCTGCTGATCCATGACCATGGTTTGGCCCCCGATGAAAGCTGCCTCCAACCATGATTCGTTCAACTGACAGTAGGGCCAATGTATTCCAATTGATACACACACACAGATGCACACAAAAACTCGCAATACAAGACAAATCTGACGGTTTGACTCACTTTCATGTTTGCATCTCTGTCACAGTTATAATGTGCCATGACAGTTCGTGTTGACATGCTTTGACCACAGGGTCCGAGGGACGCAAAAACAAATAATTAGATTTGGGATGATTTTCACTGAGGTAGGAATGAAATGGTAAAAGTGATGTAACCAACCGAATGCTGATCACACCCACGCTCACATATGCGATCACCTGTGTAATGCGTGTGTACAGATGGCAAATTCTCAACAATTGATGGAAGCAAAAGCAAAGCTTACGACACCTCGTTGAGACACCGTTTGCAGGCTGCATTCCCTTGAGAAGCACTCACTTGCGCATGCAAATAACGCAGATTAGGGTTTATCCTGCTAAACTTGAACAGAATTACTTCAAATATATATAAAATAGTAGGCCTATAGGTCTTTCCGGCACATTTTACATTTCCCTTGAGCAATTTGCAACTGAAATGTTTGATGGCCAAGGGAATCAACAGGCAATCAGAAGGGAATGCGATGCGCATGTTATGGGATGGAGAAACGGAGCTGTTCTCTGGCATTAGTGAATAAAAACACATTTTAGCTGACAGTCGCGGACTAACGCGAAAGTCAATGTACTCAAAAGTAGGCGACAAAAAAAGCTACTTTAACCAAAAAAGGGTGGAATGGTCTCTCCAAAGCTACAGCTAGAACATGCCAAGTGTCAGTCCATGGAGTAAGGTTATAGCCTCATGCATCACAACGTGGAGCAGTCATTCTGGTCACCAGTCTGCCCGGACCATGGGCAGAAGTTGATCGACGTGAAAGAAAAGGTCTCCTGAGCATCCGGAACATATACCGAAACATGTTTTAATAAAGTGAAGTGAAGAAAGCCCCAAACTTGACACCAGTCGGCCTACCTCGCATTTGCACCGACCGACCCCAGAAACACAGTAGAAAATACACCCTAAAACCCGAACCTCGCCTCGAACGTTTCGTTACGCGGAACTTTAACGTTCCGAATTCTTTAGCCTGCATAGTTCAGCCCGTTTCAAACCCATCCAACAGATATATGATGCTACCTTAACATTTCGGATGGATGAGTTCACTTAATGGACGAAACGACACTTTATAAAAATATCCTAAGTAGAAATAAACGGCAGGGGAGAACTCACCTCATTCGTCGACGTGCATGATTAATAGATGACATTAAAGCAGGATATTCAATAGATCGCTTCCTCTGTCTCAACGCGCCGCTTCACGCGTGGCTACGGCAGTCCTCTCCAGGCGTCACTTCGTGCGCTCTAGCAGCGCGCCTCTCAAAGCGTCGCTTCGTGCGCTCTGGCGGCGCGCCTCTGCGTTACAACGCGGAAAGCGGAAAGCGTGTTAATTCTTCGCCTCGTGGTGTGCGTGAAGAAGTGCCAGCGTGTCCGCCCACCTGTGTAGAGTCGGAAGAGCTCTTTCCCAAACACCAAGAAACCGACACTTCGGACTGTTTAGTTGTACTGTGGTTTTTATTGCATGTACTGTAATAGCTGCAGAGAAATGACGTTTGGGATGAGCAGTTTAGTGAGAAGAACCTGCAGTGAGGAGGGTCGATGGACATTATTCCGATGGCACTACTGACACGTTTACATTCTGTTGTCCGCCGTTTTCAGACAAGCACTTGTATACTGCATTTGGAGAAGGCGTCTGGAAATGCGACGGCTGACATCAATGAATGGTTCAACATCAAACACGTAGATTTATTCACTTGGACAAGAGTCGTCCTATCAAAAAACGCGTAAAATGTTTGGAGTTGTGATTCAAACTGTAGCGGTTGTGTTTCTGCAAGGGCCGTGCTTTTTTAATATCATCATGGGTTGTGGCGGACGTTAAATAGTGTTGAGGGTCAAGTGACTGCAGAAATGTTATTGCTGGTAATCTGTGTGTGGTAGAGAGCTGTTGCGTTTGGTGTTGGGAAAAAAACATCCAAGCGGCTGCCGTGTGCTTATTCGATATTTCCCAATGCAAGCATGTCACTGACCGGGTGTTCTACATGTGGTTTTCAATTGATAGTGGGCTATCCCTTCAAGTCACCCATAGGTGGGGGGCCGTCCAAATGCAGTATACGAGCGCAAACTCTGTAAGGATAAGACTTGAGCGATAGCCCCATCTACAGGTTACTTGCAGAACTGCAAAACATCAGGGGGTCCCCCAAGGCGGGATTAATTTCAATAAACAAAACAAAACAAAAAAATTATAATCAAAACTCCCTTTGAACTAAACACCCCAGCCATGTAACACATTACACTTTCCGACTTGCAAAAATGGTCTCATATAATTTCTAGGTAACTTGGTCACTCAACTATTACCGAAAGAAAAAAAGGCAATGAAATGACATAACCGTGACATTTTAACTGTACCTGATAAATTGTATTTCCCCCCCCAATATCTCTTCCTAGCTAAACATAAGGACACAAAAGATACAGGCTCCAAAGTTAATACACATCTTATCCATACTATGTCCATATAATAAAAAAATAAATAAATTTAAGAAATAAAATGATTTTTGTAGAAGGTAAATCACTAAGCCAACGAATTACCTCCCACAGATTGATTGCTAACAAGAGTGGGTTTTCTTTTCTTCAAGTGTAGGATTTGATTTTTGCCATAAAAACCATCGTCACCCCCTTACTAATTTATACCTATACTCTAGGCTCTTAACTAGCACGGCTGTGCTATCGGTACACAGGATTAATCTCCATCCAGCCATCCGTAGGGACATGTATTCAGTAGATGTTCAGTAGGCTAACCGCTAGAGTCACCGTGCTCGGAGTGAGTAGACTGATGCTGATGATGTATGTTGGCAATGAGTCCCAGAACCCAGCTCCTTGGCCTCCCATAAAGAACAGCTAGGAGGGGAAAGTACACGTCTACACGTCTCAAACTGTTATATCTGGTAAAAAGAGAATAGGAAACAATTTATGATTGTTTTTTTGGTTTTGTCCGTTTTTTTTTGCAATGGCATTTTTAACCTTTTTATGTATTTTTTTTGTAAAAATCTGTATAATCTGTCGAGACATAACAAAAAACAGACCAACCACCAGCAAAAGAGAACTGTCATGCATAAGTTATTTCCTCACTCGTAATGGATTGCATTTTTTAAGGGTCACCATAAAAAAAGGAAATCAGTGTACATTTTTTTTGTTTGGGTTTCCTCCCGTTCTTCAACATTTTTTGTCTTTTCCATCAATTTGTAAATGTATCGTTCTCGCTGAGAAGCGGTGTTGCCTCCAGCCCCAGGAATTGTACTCCATGGCAGACCCTCGACACCTGCCATTTGTCCTCCCGTACACAAGGGGGCAATAAGACAGTTCCAGTGAGCGCCGCCTGCAGGGTAGAAACCCCTCCACGAGAAGCCTGACGACAGCGGCTAACACGCAAATATCCTTCATGATTCAATCCGGGTCCAAGAACCGAAGCCCCATTTCCTATAATTATTTATTTTTTTGTTCTTTTTTTTGTTCCTGCTATAAAACGCTTGCGTGTGCCCGGCAAAAAAATCTTGAGTGTAAGACAGAGATTCTACACCAAGAGCCTCCCAAGGCTGGAGTCTGGCAGCAGAAGTAGGACGAGTCCCGTCCCTGGGGTCCTTAGCAGAGGGGGGAGCACGGGCACGCCGCGGCCACCCACTATCTGCAAGGGTCCTCCTGGGTGGACTCCCTCACATTTTTCCTCTTCTTGCCGTTGCCCTGGTGGTGTGGCTTGTTGCCCTGATGGCTCTTCCCCCCTGAGGACGAGCTCTGCTGGTCGGCCTTATGGGAGCGGGACGGCCGGGTCTGAGGAGGGAACAGACAGAAGGTGCGGTTCAGAACTGGGAACACACACACCTCCCTGCTAGGGCTGCTTGATTATGGGAAAATATCCCTGAATCACAATTATTTTGGTCAATATTGAAGTCACGATTACAACATGCATTTCTTCAGCATTTCTCTCCAAAAAAAACACTTTGTAACAGAACTTGAAAAATCCCCCCTTAAAACACACAAAATGTTAAAATAGAAAATATGAAATTTCATTCAATTCCAATGTATTCAAATTTATAAAAAATAAAATACATTTGAACTTGATTATATTAGTTTGGAGATCGTTTGACCCAAAAATCGGCTCTGCGTTCTTCTACTATGGAGAAACATTGATGAATTGGAATGACATTGCCTCAACCCAACATAGAGATGATGACTGTATATATTGATTAATTGTTGATTATAGATCATATATATTCAACTGGTGCTGCAGTCATAATATAAGCCTGTTTGTGCAGCCTATGAATCTCTATAGGTCAGGATTAGCATGAAAGCTTTCCCGCAAAAGGTCAGTGGGATTACAATGGAATTACATGGAAGCAACTTCACTTTGAGCGGACTTTACTCAGACACCAACCAAGACACAATCATGTCCGTCTGAATAAGATGGACAATTTACTTTGGACTCAAGAGAATGAGCTTGACTAGGGTTTTGGACATTTTCTTTCAGCAAAACAGTATGGGAGAGCATTTTATAATGTGTTTCGTGCCAGGGGCTGCAATGCTCTCTCAAGGTGGAAGCAATGATGTGCAAATATATTCTCCTTATATTCTTGTTTCATAGATAATAAACCCATTAACAAATCCAGCATAAGGCTACTAGGCATGTTGGAGTAATAGACCAGCATTTAATTATGACCTTCAGATCATAAGCTTGCTGTTCATGACTTTTAGTATGCTAGGCCTGTAGACATAAAGGAGTTATTAAATCAGCATTGTACATGGATTAGCATTATATCGCTGGCCTCAGAAAGGGTGATTCTGACTAGCAGTTTCTCCAGGAATTGGAGCCACCAAGCCAGCTCGAGAACAGCCATAGACTTGTATTTATCCGAATTCTACATCTATCCCAATATAATTTTAGAAATAAATTTACCTTGCTTATTACCTGTTTTTTACAGTCACGTAAGAAGCTCTTTAAACCTCTCTTTAATCAATATGTATAGGGCCTCAGTTCTTCGCACATATCGACCATAAAGCCACGAATGTAGGGCTAATTCCAGGGGAAGAATAATCGATCAGGCCTCTTGATAGAGGATTTAAGGTCAATTTAAGCAAAAGGTCCTTCGTTAATCCTGCCTTTAACCTTCAACAAACGCAGCAAGCCTTCAGCAGGTTGTGTGTGTCAAGAACAAATCGAGGTCTCCAACCTCCATCTTACTCTACTCTGATAACTGCAGTCGTACAACAGTTGTTCCCAGTATGACCTCAGTAGTGGCGCCAGCAGCCATGAGAGGGTACCCCTGACCTCAGGCTCATGCCTCGTTCTCAGGCACATCCCACTCCTGGCTGACTGGCTGACCCAAGATCTTATTCATCAGCATCAGATGACCGCAGTGGCCAGTTAGCACAACCCCCAAAAAAACTAAAATGAACAATCGCTTATAACCAGACATATTTTGAGAAGGTATTGATACGGATAAAGTCCTATCTTTATAAAAATGATATACGTTATACGGTTAGATCGCCAGATCTGACCGGGGAGGAGCTCCAGGCGTGCCTACCTTGCCCCCCTTGCCGCCCCCGGTGGGAGTGCAGGCAGAGTGGCCCTGTGTCCGGCTGCTGGCCACGCTGGGCGTTGAGTCCCGGTGGGCTTTGGACCCGCGGCCGGACTGCTGCTGCTGCTGCTTGGCCGTTTTACACGGGGTGCCGTCCGAGTCCTTGAGAAGGACACAAAATAACCTTTAAGGACGTTTTTGGGCAACATGGGAACTCCCGAACTCTTTAACTTCAGTTAAAGGGGACCTATTATGCTTTTTCGACTTTTATGACCTATGAACGTTGTTATAATGATTGATAGTCATGTTTAACCATACTAAAGTGTCAAATAATGACGGACATGCATTTCGACGTATTCCCTGCTGACAGTCTGGGGTGGCTGTGCAGAGCGCTAAACACTCGGGACAACGATTGCGATTCACTTGTTCACATTTCCGGGAAATCATTTACGTAGAGTGAGCCCCCATATGCCTGGTCAAATCTGCCCGCACGCGCGCTTCAAGGAAGGTAACCAATCACACCGGAGTTGGGTTGGCAGGAGGGGGGCGAGGGGGCGGAAAAGGACGAACCCGAGCGTTGACAGAGAAGGCTGAAACCGCCCAGATGAGAGGAAGAGTTTCCCGAAAATCTATCATGGTTAAACATGACTATCAATCATTATAACAACGTTTATAGGTCCCCTTTAAGCATGTTCATGCGTGTATGTTCACGCGTGTGCTTGTATGTCCCTGTGTGTGTATGTGTGCGTGCCCCTGTGTGTGTATGTGTGCGTGTCCCTCTGTGTGCATGTGGACTGACCGCGTCGCTGGACACGGTGGACGAGGACGAGGAGATGCAGAGCGGCGAGGAGCACATGGAGGGCGCCGGGGACGAGGAGCTGGAGGAGCTCTTGCTGCCGGGCGTGTCCGGCAGCTCCACCACCTCCTCCTCCTCCTCCTCTTCCTCCTCTGTGACGTTGTTGTTGCACTCATCCAGCCGCTGGGGCTCCACCAGCAGCATGACATCGTTTCCTACGGCAACGATCACAATCACAACAAAGTCACAATCATAAACAAAGTCACCATCAGAATCACTACCACCATCAGAATCACTACCACCATCAGAATCACTACCACCATCAGAATCACTACCACCATCAGAATCACTACCACCATCAGAATCACTACCACCATCAGAATCACTATCAGCATCAGTCAGTTTACCACGTACAAGGATTTGTCTTGGTGTTTGGTGCACAACAATAATAAACCAAGTAAAGAAATGTATATATATATGTATATAAAAAAAAGGGGATTTAGGTCAACAAACAAATGTAAAACAGAAACATTTACTAATACAAAACAAAGAACTGTATGCATTTTGCAGGAATGTTCCAAATATGTCAGATGGACTGTAACCCTATGTTCCCAGTATGATCGATAACAATATGTGCAACGTCTAAGGCATCGACCAGAGCAATGTGCCAGGGAGACACCGGATGCAGTCAACAGGGACCCTGCTGTGTAATCTAAGCTCTAAACAGGCTCAACTAAACAGCAGCGATCGGTTCCTCCTACCCTCAAAAGCTTTCCCAGCAGAGGGCAGCAGAATAAAAAAGCACTTCTACATGGGCGCTCTCCTATTTTCTAGTAATGACATGAGGGTTGGTGGTTTGATTGGCAGCAGATGTGGGACCTACGGTTGTTGGCGGGTTCACTCTGGGGCGGACGGCCCCACTGTTTACTGATCCAGTCCCTGTAGTCGTCCACCTCCTGGGTCACTCGGATGATCCGTCCCAGGATGCTGGGAGGGGGGGGTCGGAGGGGAGAAGGCATTAGGGTTCAGGCTCCCTTAAACGGACATATCACAAACACAGACTTACCCCCAATATGAAAAACTTTCTATATGGTTTAATGAAGGATGTCCCCGACGACGATTTTGCATGGTGGGATCTTATTGGTCAGGCCGGGTACATTGTCGTCCGATCATCCAATTATGTATCCTATCTTTTTTTAATGTATGCAGCTCAATGTTGCAATATCTTTTTTTGACCTTTGGTTCGTTTTAACACTTGACGATAATGAGCTGATCTATCAGGGTTTCCACAGCTGTCTATAGGCAAGGCCCAGCGCCTCCGCTAAATTACCCCACAAACAAAATGTATTTTTACAACATACATCCGTTCAGATCACCATCTGCATTCAATTTGACAGAAAATATAGTCTACGATTGTCCTTGTATACGCTACTATACAGGCGAATATAATATACCACAAATAATGGAATACATCTCTGAAATCAAACAGTGTCGGGTCTATGTGGAGACAGAATTCCCATCCCATCAGGACAGAAGCCCACGGATAAAGAGAAAGTAGCAGCGTTTGACAGATGAGAAATTAAAATCCCATGTGAACATTGAGTTTCAGCACACAGAACACATGTGGCGCCATTCAATTTAGCAGAGCAGCGTACACCCACAAAGAGGATCATTCTCACCGGGCAAGTGCTGCTGTTGACAGTATGCAGGTTGTTTTTTAATCATCTTTAATGCTTTCAAAATGCTGGCAAACTCTGGACGATTTTTTCCCTGACATTGTGTGACCTTCTAGACCGGCAGCTCAGAATGTGCTCTACTGGGAAAATAAACTGATTGCATCGTGCCAATACTGGTACACAAAGGGGTTATCGAACACACAATAAAGTTATAAATTGAAGGCAAAAAATAACACAGCAAACGCCCACAAAAGAAGCATGGCGTCATTTATAGGCTTTTTCTTCTAGAACCAACCTAGGCTTTACCTCCTAGAACCAAGCTACGCTGTTCCTTCTAGAGCCAAGCAATGCTGTGTCCTCTTACTCAGCGGATTCTCTCCCGCTGTTGCACACTATTTTTGCCGACATGACGATTCAACTGTTAAAGACGACGTTGACTTAATATTGTTCTTGCAATACAGATCTGAAGTCAACCCCAGATCCTTTTCATAACACCAATAACACAGAAATTGGAAACGTAGACACAAAATGACCCTGAAGCCAAATGTATACCTTAAACTCATCTCTCTTAATAATTATTTGACAAAAGAGAAGGAAAAAAGGTTACATTAACTTATATATAACTTATATTTATATAAACCACAGAAAGGTCCAGGAGCATGGATAGCCTGAATCAGTTCACCTCACCAGCCTGGGACTCTGACAGGATTAAACCCCCCCTCCCCGCTCCACCCCACCCCCGCCCCACTGCAGAAGAGGGAGAGAATCCTCACCTTTCCGACTCGTTGTTGGGGTAGTACTTGGCGATGGGCGACATGGCGTGGCTGAGGACCACGTAGGCGTAGTCGAAGGCCTGCTTCACCTGCATGGCGCCGTACGAGCTCCGGCCCACGTCGTTGTCTACGGGACGCAGGGGACACGGTCAGGGGGGGGGGACAACAGGTTCATGTACGGTGAATTCAACCCCACGAATGAACCTCAGATCAGAGGGCTGAGAAGACTGAGGCTGCGTTCCAAATTAAATACTTTTCATTTTTACTTGTACTGAAGCTACCCTTACAATATATGTACTGTTGCACATAGTATGCATACAATTGGGATACTACAGGTGATGTCACTGATCAGCTTCCGTAGTGCCACCATCGACTTTCGCTATACTTCATATTTGCATCTCCCATACTATATATTGTTACATCATAATTATTTTTCTGGCATACTAAATACTATGGTAGCATGGGTGTTGGAACGCAGGGTCAATGAATGAACTCTCTTGACTTTTATTATTCAGTTATATGACCCACTGCAGTACTTGGCATAGCATCTCCCCTCTGTCGAAGATAACACAGTGAAGCAGGGCTGAACAGTTCCCACTCAAGCCCAGAGAGCGAGGGGGGTGTGGAGTCGTCTCCTACCTGGCTGCAGGGGGTCCTCGATGTACAGCATGGAGGGCCGGTAGCTGTCCATCATGTTCTTGTGCACCTCGTCTTTGGCCACGTAGCAGCCGCCGTCTTTGATCCGGATGCCCGTCTTCAGGTAGTTGAAGTTGCGGCCATAGAGCTCGAAGAACTCGATGAGCAGGACCCCGATGTTGGTGTTGGGACTCCGGACGTCCTCGCGGTAGTGGAGCTGGGGGTCAGAGCGACAACAGAAGCACATGTCAGCGAGTGGAGGACCACAGGGGTTAAATGGGAAATGGCGCTTTACGATACTGCCTAACAGTCACCCATTCATGCACATATTCACACACCGACGGCGGAGTCAACCACGCAAGGTGACAGCCAGCTTGTCGGGAGCAGTTAGGGTGAGGTGTAACGGTGCGGCCACACCAAACGCGTTACTCGCGTTAGGGGCGTCAAAATTCGGCATTTTTGCATAGGGAACCATTGGTATAGGCGCGTAGACGCGTTACATGCGATGAAGCGTCAAGTTAGGGGCGTTACGCACGTAATTACGCACGTAAACGCAGTAACACGCCCAACGCGCCAACGCCCGGAGTTCAGAAATCTGAACTTTCAACGCTCCAACGCGTGACGCTTGGCCGCGATAGCCAATCAGCGTTGAGCTTGACCCGACGTCACTGGCAGAGAGTAGTGAGCTTGGACAGAAGCATACGGCCGACATTTTTCTTTATTCTGGGTGGAAATAGTAACATAGTTACGCTATTAAATGCGTTTATGGAAACATTTTTAGCGAGAAATGTGCATTTTACTTTCATAATGTTCGCTCGGTGAATGTGAAGGATGTTTGGTTTGATAGTTATGACGAAGAGGGAACGCTCCGTTCACTTGCATGGACAGAGTCTCTGGATGCCAAGCAACCTCAATGTCTTGGCGGACTATTTCTCTGCTGATCAACACTACGAATGCTGGAAACACACCAGACACACCATGTGAAGTTATTTAAACCGATTATTGTTATTTATATCAGAGATTATTTAATCTAACCCGATCTAAGCTCCATCACCCAAACACGGCAGCGTTTGGGGTTCCTACCTCGGACTCCAGCGCAGCCACGGCCGACAACTATCCTTATTCTGGGTGGAAATAGTAACATAGTTACGCCATTAAATGCGTTTATGGAAACATTTTTAGCGAGAAATGTGCATTTTACTTTCATAATGTTCGCTCGGTGAATGTGAAGGCTGTTTGGTTTGATAGTTATGACGAAGAGGGAACGCTCCGTTCACTTGCATGAACATGGACTCATCTAGCTGCGTTGGCGCGTTGACGCGTTGGAAGCGTTGAACCGAGTAACCACCCCACAATGATCAAGCGTCAGGTTAGGCGCGCGTTTGGTGTGGCCGCACCGTAAGGCTGCCCGATTATGGGAAAAATCCTAATCACGATTATTTTGGGTCAATAATGAAATCACGATTATTCAAACGATTGTTTTTGAGTTTTAAAGCATGTTGTATTCATTCAGCATGTCTCTCCGATTATTATTATTCTAACTGAGGACTTTGAAATTTTGCCTTAAAAAGAGGAAAAATTTAATTTTCCAATCTTAAATAATATACTGGTATGTATCCAAGTGTTCTGCCCTTTCTATAAAACATTTAAAAATAATTAAAAAGGAAAAAACGATTGTGTTAATTTTGTGATCGTTTGACTCTAAAATCGAAATTGCGATCAAAATTTGATTAATTGCCCAGCCCTAGTGTGGTGTCTTGCTCAGGGACACCACGACGCTCGTACTATCAACCTACCTCCTGAGCCACATGCACCCCTGTGATCTTCTCAACGTGTGTGCATTGACGTTAAAATAAAGGTGCTTTCTTACCAAATTCAAACATAGACGCGTGTTTGAGTGGTCATGTGCAAGAGAAGAGAAAGAGGCCACTTATGTAGAACTCTGTTGGTTCTATTGACTCTAAATTCCCTAGCACTGTATTGGAGGTGCATGCAAAGAGACATTCAAATCAAAACTAAGCCTTAAGTACACACAGCATGGAAATAGAGAAGGTGGAGGTTGTGGAAATCATGACATCCCCGCAGAAAAAGGTAGGCCAGGAGTCAACACGCTCATTACCACTTGGCAGCGACCGATGAATTAGAAGGTAATCAAGGCCGGAAAAAACAGGAGCAGGTCAAAGAAAGCGGAATGAGTCACAGGGTAGAGTACGTGCCAGGACCTGCGATGTTTCCAGATAAGCACTGATGGTCCGAATGCAAAATGCAAGCCACCTCCCTTGATTACCCTACTGCCAAAAACGATTTTGATCTTTCATCTAGATACAAAGTTGATCTGCGGTGTGTTTGATTTGAGTGTTTGGATACTGGATGAAACCTTGACTAAACACAGTCAATATGTGGCCGCCCGGACACAATACCCTGGGAGAATTCATCCTCCCCAGTTGTGCATGGACACTACACAAACAACAGAGCATGGAAATGCAAGAATAGGATCAAGCAATTGACTGCCATTGTTAGCAGCTGACAATACTCACCGAAGCTTTGTATTGCTTCCGAAAAGGAAGAATGGTTTGAACTGTAAATAGAAAGTTAATCCTATTTCCCAAACGTCGCCGGAGACGCTCGTAAACCGGTTTATTGCAATGGGGGACGCTTTCTCCCTTGTTATCTCCCACCGTCTGAGTAGTTCAGTGATGCGTCTGCTGGTCTTTAATCCGCCAGTATTTAAACTCCCCACCTTCTTGCAATGCCTTTGCTCGGTGGAGTTAACAGCAGACCGAGGGGTGCATGTCTGACCTGCAGGAAGCTGACCGCCATGAGGAACACGCTGTAGGAGCCGATCCCGCCGGTGAAGACCTCGTTCAGATCCCTCTGCAGCAGGAACTGCTTCAGCACCAGCACCAGGTAAGGCAGGGCAGGGAACTTCTGCAGGAGCAAACACAAGACAGGCACTCGTTCAGTGTGGACAGCGACCTCCGGTGGGCAAAAGCAGGACTGCACGTTTGTGAAAAGATGGGATTCAAAGAGGTATGTTAAAAGGACCCAACCCTCCAGGTGTGAGAGTGGTTCGCAATTACGAGCCCTAGGAGATAAGTCTACCAGTTGGTACAGTGCACTGGGTATGCTGGTAGACTGGTCTGTTCCAGCCTACATCTATGTCGACACTCCCAGGTGTGATGTCACCAAGTCACAGGGAAGGGCAGGTTTTGACATGGCTGATCTGATCACACTCACAACTGCGCCCCTTTTGGAAGCAACCGGAGTGTTGCTTCATAAAAAAAGAGCATAAATCTTGATGCATACCCTTTAGTTCTGACAGCGATTCATGTCATTTTGACATGAACAACTTAATATAAAGGGCAATGCCAACATGTACCGACAAGGCAAAACTCTCCTTTTCCAGGGATCAGTCTTCTGGAGTTTAGTGAGTGACTGATTGTTTGGTTCGATTTCTTTGAGATATTACATCTTCACCAGATGTTCTAAATTCAAATAAGCACACAATAGTTGCAGTAAATGTACCTATTTAATGCATGCACACACCAGTCTCTTCTCTAGCAGAATGCGCCTAGAATACCGTTTCACACAGCCTTTCAACACTTTCAGCCCCTTCGCCGCAATTCAATTGTCCGTACATCATGTGAGGGAAATTTTGACATAAAAGAGTTTCACTCGTGTAGATAAGGTCACTTCTCCCTCGTGACCGGTTTCCAAATGTAAAAGGTGAACCACAAAGGGGAACTGGGTAACACTAGTTAACAGATGAAGTGTCTGGATAGCACAAACTGAAGAAACCAAAGCTTGAATTATTGAAGACTAAATCCCGTGGATTTTCCATCACACTTTTCCCAGAAAAGCTTTCTCACTCAGGTGAGAGTGGGGTGCAGCTTAGGCCAACACGGTATAACCCACCGACGAGGAGTTGTGACATGGCATTCCTTCATCAGGGCACAAGGGCCCCTTACATCCATTCCAAAATGATCACCCGTGCTTTGAATACAAAAAAATTGCAATATTATGTTCCTGTCACACATGCAGCTCTCTGGGCGTACCTCTTTGTATTCCTTTATGAGCTGGGCTGCTTTCACCCCACTGCGCACGTTGAAGCTGATGTCTACCTTGACCTCGGTCAAGGAGTCCGTCAGTTTAATGATGGGGACCTGGGAGGACAGGAGAGGTGGAAGATCAGAGGACACGCCAACACATTCACCGGCAAATCGAATGAGAACAAAAATACACATTCACCTCGGAGAGATTCGTAAAACAAGCTTAGTAGAAAACATACATGACCATTTCCCAGACGGAAGAACCAAAGCAAAGCAACAAAGGCCTTTTGGTTAGGGTTTAATCAGTAATTGGCTAATTGCCGTGACAAATCTTCTGAGAAGCTTCTTCTGACAAAGGGCGCCGCAGATCTACAGAACAATCTAGACTGACGTTTCACTTGCTTGTTCTGCAGGCAATTTTGTTGAGAAATCACCATCCTAATGGGGTCAAGCGGAAGTTGGATATATGTCGAACCGTGTTGTATCGCAGTTTAAGAGCAAATTACAATCTCTCCTAAAACTCCCCTTCCTATCGCGACAATAGAGAAGAACTAAATCCAAAATGGCGGCCATCAGTGCGGCACCGGGTCGGGGGATCGCGGCCAGTCGTACCGTGGCCTTGTCCAGCACTTTGATGGAGTTCTCGTCCGCTACGTTGCACCTGCGCAGGGCGTCCTCCAGGGTCCGCAGGGGCAGGGACCCCCACTTCCCGAAGACAACCAGGTCGATGTCACTGTGAGGGGGCGGAGTCAGAGGAGGCGTCAGTCAAAACGGCCCCGTCTCATGATAACAACCTTTGTTTGTGAGCACAGAATCACACACACTCCCAAAAACCCCCACCCACCCACCCACCCCCACCCCCCCCCCCCACACACACACACACACACACTTTCATGAGGCTCTAGCTTTACTAGGAATCCAGGTTCCGGATTCCTAGAAGGTGGGTTAGTGTGGGGTGTGGGGATCCACCAGCACTTTGACAGTCAGACAGCGTACCTCGTTGGCAGATAGAGACCGGTGCTGAAGCTCCCAAACACTTGGACCTGGAACAGAAGCACAAACACAATTTAGACGTCTAAATCACATTCACGGCCTTGCATTATTTAAAAGTCATTCAAACATTGCCCACTTGAAGTGCAAGAGAAGCCTGCATGCAAGCCGCACACCTAACAAACAAGTCACACGCCTTAAACTAGTGCTGCACGATTAATCGAATCGCAATCGCGATATCAGCCTCTGCGATTGTATAACCGCAAAAGGCTGCGGTTTAATTTTTTAAATATAATGTAAAAAAAAAATATATATATTTTTAAATATATTTTCTTATTTATTCCATTTATTTTATTTAGTTTCACTATTGAGAAAACTACGTTTTTTTTTATTATTCATTTAATCTGGTAAAATATTTTTTTTTATATTTTTAATAATGTACTGTACACATTTTTTAGATTTTGTATTTTTTTTAATGTTAGTTTAATTTTGTATGTTTGAGTTGAGAAATAAACATTTTAAAATGATCAGCAATCTGTGTGCATTTTCCTTGATAACCAAGCAATTAGACTCATGACACCATTTGTTTATTATATCGCAATCGCAATATTGCACTTCCACCTGGTACAAAGAATAAAGATAAGAAGAATGGAACCGAAATGGCATTGGCCCCTCTGCTCCTCGACCACCATGACTAAGACATTTCCTGGGTGAAACACTGTAATAAGTCCCCTTTAAACAAGCCGCACCCCTAACAAACAAGTGGTACCCCTTACAAACAAAGTGTACCCCTGACAAACAAGGTGTACCCCTGACAAACAAGTCGGACCCCTGACAAACAAGGTGTGCCCCTGACAAACAAGGTGTGCCCATGACAAACAAGGTGTGCCCATGACAAACAAGGTGTGCCCCTTACAAACAAGATGTGCCCCTTACAAACAAGGTGTGGCCCTTACAAACAAGTGGTACCCCTTACAAACAAGTGGTACCCCTTACAAACAAGTTGTACCCCTGACAAACAAGTTGTACCCCTGACAATCACGTCGTACCCCTTACAAACACGTGCCATTATTGTATATTTTTATAAACACGTGCATGTTTTCTGTATCTTCCTCCGTCCCCCTAATCACGATGACACATGAGGCAGTGTGCTTGTGTCAGTAAAGGAAAACAGACAATGTGACAGGCGTCTCATCAGAGTGACAGACGGCGTCACGACGCTCTGTGCAGGAAGGCCTAAGCGGCCGCTGACGGTTCGCTGTTCCCACGCAAAGCGGTTGTGCGGCACCAGCTGCTGCCATGCTTGGAACTGGTCGGTTGGCTTGCTGGCGTCTTTGGATCTTTAACAGCTTATACGATGGCCTCGCAGGCACGCACACGACATGCCTCCTGGCAGAGACTCGTCAACAGCCCCGGGAAGAATAATTATAGTAAAAGAATTTAAACAGTCCTGATTTGCTTATGTATTTGCTTATGTAGTGATTGGTAAAGTAATTCAATATCACTGTCGATGACAGCGCCCTGCCCATGTTGCATAATGGAATTGTAATTAAAACAAAAATGTATTGATTAATTTATTTTGAGTTTAAATAAATTATCATTATGAACATCATTCTATTGTCCTTTATAAATGTGATGATATTTTTTTTAATAATTCTTGCGACAACAGGGGTGTACAGTAGGGTTGCCGCGGTATACGGTATTACCGGGGTTACCGGTGTTGAGGCCAACACCGTTTACTCGGTGTTGCACAACGGCAACACAGAGTATTATTATTTTTTTTTTTTAGTAATAAAAAACAAATTCAGTAAAAATGAATAATATAATTATAATTAAGAAAATTAAAATGTGTAAAATAGGCCACAGTTCTGCTCTGTGCGGGAGAATTGTCGCGCCGAGAATTGACGTGCTTCCTTACAAGACCGGTAACCATAGCAACGCCGGTAAACAAACCCTGCGGAGCCAAATCCCTACGTGAGCTCCCCGCGCTACGGCCATCCGGAGTCGCACAGAGCTTTTGGCCGTGATATTATGATATATATTATCCTATTATATATAGAACCTTATAAGACGACGAGAATTGGCGCGCTGCCAGCCGCTGTCACCGAGTGTGAGAGGAGAGTTGACGGAGAAGATGGCGGTTGACCTATAGTTTCAAAGTTAATACCGTTTATACCGGTAATACCGGTGTTGACACGAGCATATTACTCTGTGTGAAAATGTCCACACCACGGCAACTCTAGTGTACAGACAACTGCCATTTCTATCCTCCTGAACCTGACCCATGCTGGCTCTGAGGCCAGCTAGACAAGAAGAGTCTGGCGGCCCAGGAATAGCGCCACCGTGGAAAGCCTATTGGCCTTTAAACTCCTTCTCCTGGGCCTTGCCTTAACCAGCCTTATAAACAACACTGGTCAGCCTAACCGGTCACTTGATCGGCAGCCTGCTAACGAATCAAAAAGCAGCCTGCCTCCAGCCTTCGTGCAAGGCGGACAGCTTTGACTCAGAGCTGTGGAACGCCTACTGTTCAACAGTAACAAGGTATGGTGAGGTGCTGCTGTGCTCCTGGGAACTTAGCAGGAAAACAAGGGATTCTGGGAGTTTGAGTTTTATTTCGTCTGTTGCTTACATCCTCAATGGAAAATGAATAAAAACCAACAATCTCTGTACTCACAAGAATCACCAAACAGAAGATGGATGCCTACATTCTGTGCTACCCTTCCATATAACAACAAGTAGTCAGAGCGGGCTCAACCAAAATGGTTGTATTGCGGCCAACAATATCAAAAGTAAGTGCTGTGTGGGTGAAGTCAGCGGCTTTCGGGTCCATTTTTGGTCAGAGTCTGACTGGGTAAGGACCGGGCTTTGTGTGAAGCGGGTCACACACCGGGCGAGCCAAAGAGCATCACGTGGGGTTGCGTTGCGTAGTAGGAAGGGCAACACACATAGGGGGAAGGTTGGGTTTCAGGTCTACGCGTGTTTAATATGATGGATGGTAGTGGCCGTGCTTAAAACATACTGCCAAAAAAGGTGGTTTAGGCACTGTGCAAAGTTCAGTGGAGTTGAACCAATGCTCCCGTCAAGATAAGAGCGCTCGCAGTATTCTGGATGACAGGAGAAGGGAAACAATAGCTGGAGTATATTACCAGCCTGTCATTATTTTATGTCGAGATTTGGCTTGTGAGGAAAGAGATAGAGTCACAGGCGGTTTAAAATAAAGAAAAGACGAGCTCTGCAATACAATTAATTCATTTTACAGTTTACTGCAAGTGAGTTCATATTTTTTTTTAATCGTACGATGTGCCGTACAGATGGCTGGTCCGTGACAAAAGACATGCCAATACGGCCACAGAGCAGCGAATGATGTGCTGCGACCAGATGAAGAGTTGAAGATGTTAGTCTGGAGCCCTGAAATGTCACATTGCTTATATGGACGAGCGCTCTGAGGCAAAGTATGTGGAGGATGAGGAAGGAGAAGACCCAAGGCTTCACCTACTCTGGCTGACGACAACAGAAATGTGATGACCACCTTTGTTTTGGATTCTCCCTGAAGCGAGTTATGGTGCAGAAATCAATCAATAGGGAGTTAAAGTTCATGGCACGGAAGATACACCTTAAGACAGGTCTTTTATGTTTTGTTTTTGATTATACGCAAGACTGAACTTGAGTAGTAGAAGAAAAAAGAAAGAAAAGCTGCTTTAGTATAGATTTATTTTTAAGTAGATTAAAAGCAGTGGTGATTACGACACGCTGGCCCAACCACCATTAGCACACCACCACTGCACTGGTAAATAAAATGTCTCCATTAAACAAGAAAAACATTACAGGACTCAACGCGGTGGCTGTCATTAACAATCACACCCCTATGCTGCCCAAACATTTCCTGCGTCCGTCTCGCCAAGATCGAAGAAAAACAAACAACCCTGATAAATGTGCGGAGAGAGAGCTCAATGTTCTGGGTCTGACGCATCCTGCAAGAATCCCAGGCAGCCAGCTGTGTGGGTGAGGTCCAAGCAGACCGTGCCAAGGCCTCAAGTAGCTTATCCTAGGATCGCTCCCTCCGTACAATAGGGTTCCTCGCACGGAAAGCCCGGTCTAACACGACCACTACACTTAAAAACACAGCGTCTTCCTTAACACTCGCTCCAGCGATTCATTTAAGCACATTGGTGATGAAGGCAGCCCGTGACACACGTTTTACAACCTCCAACACACTCATCTTTTAGCTGCTCTGCCCATAAAACATGAGTCACAGATTGTTAACTCCAGCTTTTCAGGAGAAAATTTCAGAATCTGAACGTTTGAGCTGAACACGATAGGACATCTCCCACAGCCTCAGCGCGTCCAGCAGACGCTAGGCAGGCTTTCATCTCGACGTCCCCGGGGTTCTTACCTCTGCACTGGGCCACAGGTCGTGGATGACGTCCTTGATGCGGTCCACCACCTCCAGCCTCATCTTCTCTTCCTCCGGTCGTGGGGAGATGTACTCGTAGAAGTCCTTGATCTCCTCGTGGAGCCTGCGGAGCACAAAGCATCCAGAGTCAATTTTACCGCAATCATAGACAAAATATCTCTCTTCATGTGGGGTTGAATGCCAAGATATTCCATAAGGGTGGAAGGACTTTAACCAGCAGGAGAAGTGGGAAGTACAGAAGTGAGGCAGAGGTCATAGAACGATCCCCTGTGCGAGACCATGAATAGAGAGCAAATCAGCATCAAAGCTCCCCTCTGAGCGTGAACTCAACCACGGGGCCTTGAGGTCAGGTTCCTACTTCCATTCCTCCCCCCGACGGCAAACGTTACACCAAGACGACAGGAACCGCAATGGACTTCCACTCAAATCTGTCCAACTGTGTGAATACAGATCAAGGCACCACAAAAAACATATAGCCTGTGTAGATTAAACGGGACTAAGGGCCAAGAGAGTTTATTCTCAAATTATGCTGCACATCCCCCAGCTTCAAAAAAATATGACTTGACCTGTGACATGACCTGTTTTGAGTTTGATTCCTCTACTGCACTCATACATTACATTCATTTAACAATGGATATATATCCCCCAAAAGGTGCAAGAATCATTTGAATACAAAATACGTATCAAATAAGCAACTGTCACAACACAGAAGCAAGAGATACAGAAATATTATATCATATTTTTGAATGATATTGACTGGAATCATTTATATAAAAAATATATAAATCAGCCAGGATTATCAGCAGTCCTACACTTGAATATAAAGGAATTCCCATTGAGGGATGAAAGCAACACTATTGCGTATTGAGTTTGGAAGCAGGTGCCAAGATGACCAGAGTTCAACTACAGAGAGCTGGCAGGGCCGCGAGCCCCGTTGCGTATGCTGGTGCATCTTAGGGTTAGGGTTTCTAGTTATAACTGCCGGATGCACTCCAGGGTAACATGGCGTCAGAGAGTTGTACTGAAATAGCCATGGCATCCCTGAAACCGACGCCACCCTTTGACCCGTGTACACATATAATATACAGCACGCATACACAAGGTGAAAGAATAAACACTTGGCTAGGCCGTATTTCCAGTCACTGGAATTTGCAGTCTGAGTGGTGTGTCAAATGGCTGGAGGATATAGATTTTATGTTAAAAGAGAAGATTGGATGCAGGCTCATTGTTCGAATTCCCCCCTCTAGCAGAAGAGAACAGCATGCTTTTCATCTCGTTTCAAATACCTGTTTCAAATGAACAGACACGTGACCAATTGTCAAGTGTCCATTTGTATTTAGTTTTGCCAGGCAGTTTAATCACCACTAATTGCCGCCATGCTGCTTAATGATGACAGACCAAGCAAGGCCCAACTCATCCTTCTGCCAGCTGTGGAACTAATCAATGAGCCCTGGTATATGCGAAGGCCCTTGGGACAGTTAAGCACGCAAGCAATCACATTTGACACACACACACACACACACACACACACACACACACACACACACACACACACACACACACACACACACACACACACACACACACACACACACACACACACACACACACACACACACACACACACACACACACACACACACACACACACCAAATATTGTTTTGAAGTATCTTGTTTCAGGTGAAACCAAGCATCTCATGACTTAAATTCAGCAGTGCCAGATCCTCCATTAGCCATTAACAGATCAGAAGTAGAATAGGTTGAATTGTTCAAAGGAAATAGTCCTCAATAAATCTCCAACCACCATCTGCTGCCCTGAAGCCAGTGCTCAAACCCAGCTCTTCCAAAGGCCGACAGTGTTGCACAATTCTGGATAGGCCGCCGTGAGATTTTAATGCACGTGTACGACTGAAAGAGAGTGTAGACGGTGCGATGTACCCACCTTGGGCAAACAAAAGAAATGGACTTGGTGGTCCGGCAGATTGAGTGAGCTGCCCATACAGTCCCATTAGCAGGGCCATTGTGTGAATTGCAGGCGAAAGCATGCCCACTGCCAGAGCCATGGGTTAGAAGTGAAACATTGGTTTTCCTGGGCCCCAATAATTCTTAGGCAATCGTATGTTTGCCCTCTCAAGGTACAGGGACATAGTTCAGCAACGGAAAACGCCCCCTCATTCACATTGCTAAATGGACGGTTGTAGCAGATAACCGTAGAAAATATCTACCAGGGGTTAAACAGAATTCAGAACGGTTGTTTATTTTAAAAGTTATAAGAATCTGAACATATCGATTGTAATAAAGGTGCCAGTCCTAACCGCTGGTTTAAACTTTTTCTAACAAAACTTCTTAATAACCTACTGGAAAAAGGAACGACCCCTAGCTGACATGTTAGCCTGGGGCCCGGTGCCGTTTAAGGGCCGGATCAACAGGGCAGCAGTTGGACTTGGAGTAGGTTGTCCTGCCCACATAGGCTGACCCCACACCAGCCAGCTCTTTGTATAAATACAGTGGGAATGGGGACGCGTTTGAGAATGTACAAATAGGCTAGTTCAAACTGGCCAGGCACACACACACACACACACAAACGAAAACAACGTGGGCTACGGTCAGTGACCGGCTGACCAGACTGCTCCAATGGGCAGGCCAGTGAGTACGTCTGTCATGGAAAACAAAAAACAGTAATATCCATGTTCTGCCCCAGATAAGCCCAGTCAGATTTCCTGCCATAGGCGGCAATATTAACTATCCCAATAGTTCGGCAATATGTCTGCACTACCGACTCAGAATCTCATTCATACACCTGCGGGATTGCTCCTGGTAAAACTTATTGTTCTGATTTTCCTCTACCCCTCAGAGGTAGTGAAGAAGCCACACACAGAAATCGCAAACACTGGTATGGATTTTTAGAATGATTCCAATGGGTGGTTTCGGCCATGGCCCGGCCAGGAGAATGCAAGCATTGGTGACAATAGGTCTTGGAATGCAGATTGAATTTGAGATTCACATGAGTGGAAGAATTCTAATGCCTAGTCATGAACAGCCAACATCAACATCAAAAATCGTAGGGGTGTGACGAGATTAATCTCAACGATATTACCCGTCGCGTTAAAAATCTGTCTTGCGAGATTTGTAAGCTATCCAAACTTCTATTTGTGGCCTGTAGGGGCAGTAATGCGCCTTTGCTACGTCTAGCCTGCCAGAACCTAACGAAGGAGAAGGAAAAGAAGAAGAGGAGGAGGAGAAGGAGGGGAAGCAGGGGAAGCAGCCATAGGCAGCCAGAATGACGTCGGAAAATACCCGCATTACTGTCGAAGATGCCCCCGCCACTTTTAAATCATTTGTTTGGCAGCATTTTGGGTACCCGGCGGAAATGATGAATGGCAGTAGAGTGACTGATAAGACACGGACAATACCAAGTTGTCAGTCACATACTTGGTCAGACTCTGTTTGCACTATTTGCACTCTGTATTGAAGGAGTAGAACTTTGATTTGGTTTTGCACATAATATTGTTTGCACTTGGAAAAAAAGAGAATTAGTTAATTTAATTTATTTTACTTCAACTTTTATAAATGTTGGTTTTAGTTTTAATTTCATGCATGTAAAGAGTTATAATAAAACATTTGAAAATGCATGTGCAACTCTGTTAAATAAAAGTCTGTTGGTCCAGTCATATATTTTGTCATTGTAGTTTTCTTAAAATCTCGTCTCGTCTCGTTCTCGGGAACCGAATATCGTGCCTCGTCTCGTGAGCCGAGTGTATCGTGACACCGAACCTCAGACAGTGTAGAGTGGACATTTCTACAATATTACTGTGCGTTCACACCAAAAGCTGTAAAGCGTTTTGAGCGATAAACGCCCATTCACTTTCTATTAGACATGAGCGATAAAGCGATTGGAGCGATAAAACGCTTGAGCGATAGCTTTAAAGCTGTAAATGAGAGTTGAAAACAGCTCAACTCTATGCAAATTAGCTAGTAGCGTTTCGGCTGTAAATGACCGCCAGCCAATCGGAATGTAGATGTCTCTCATCGGCGTGGGTGGTCCAAGTAAACATACGCGAGAAAACGCAAGAGTGATATGAGCTGTAAATATTTTGGACAGCGTTGCGTTTTGAGCTTTTTGGCGATTTTGCATCTTTTACAGCTTTTGGTGTGAACGTACAGTTATATATTTAATTAATAATAATTAATAATAATATATTTCTTTCATCAAAATGCAGAGAACGTAACCGTAAATTGCCTTCAATGACAAACATAAATCTACAAAGAAACTGGTTGAGTGTGATAAATGAATACTGGTATCTTTGGTATACGTAGAATAAATGTCTTCAGTCATGCGCCCAAAGGCAATGAAGTGAATGGCACGCCAACTAGAACGAAAATTATGTAATATATGCTGAAATTACAGCATTAAACAGTAATAATTCAGAATTATGTACCATAAACCACAAATCACTTCTGTCACACCCAGGTTGCAGCAACACCTCTAAAAAGCCGACAGCTACAAATACCTTTTTGCCCCCACGATGAAAAAAGATAACGCAATGATTGTGCACGTCATTATATATCATTAAGCCCTAAAGTCCATACAAACAGTTGTGTTGTTGCTGGTGTCTTATTCCCAGGAGAAATTCATGTACGTTTGCGTTGCTTGGCAACAGTACCAGCTTGGATCTCGACAGCTCCAATCACCAGTTGGCCCCTGGGCCGACCAACCAGGCTCCGTCTCAAGACACACGGCCCTCCTCCTCCTCCTCCTGACATCGGCAGAACCACCTGCTACGACCCGCAGAGCAGACTGGATCACAAACGTCAACCGAACGGTGTGCCAGAGTTGGCAGAGACCTGTCACTATGAACAGATATAAATGAATAATTGTATTATTATTATGTTGAGAGAACACTCATGACATTTAAACTATTCTGGGTGAGGCCGATCATTTTGGGACTTTGGGTGTTCGTTTCATGAATGGTGAAGGCCTTTCATGAATGGTCCATCTGCTGGTGGAGCCTAGGCCTGAGGGACGACCCTGGGAGAATAGCGCACATATAAACCAGGGGCCCTCTTTAGAAGGACCCATTCTCGGTAACTAGTTTTACTGGCTCCGTCAACGCTTAACCACCACTTGCACTCTATGTGCAAGTGTTGGTTAATCGTTGATGGAGCCAGTAAAACTAGTCAAACTAAAACACTTGCACTTTATGTGCAAGTGGTGGTGGGGGGGGGGGCTACTCAACAACACGGTCAATGTCCTGTGTATTGGCGCTCCATAAATAAGTTGATTATTATGATGAAAAAAAAAAAAGAGGTGCCTGACGCTTAAATAACACGGGGAACGGTGCGAGAGGCAGACACCGGATGGCAGTTACCTCAGACCGTCTCCCTAGGAATCAGACGGACGCTGTCTAGGTTTCATTTCTAAATAAATAATGGGCCTGAGTTTCGTTTATGATTCGGCGTGGGGAAGGGAGCGAGCCCGGCGGGTACTACTACTGGAGTGCATCAGCGGTGGTTTGCCACGAGGACTGAGAAGGACTGCCGATGAGAGAGAGAGGGAGAGATGGAGAAAGGAAACCATTTCCTGCTGACACTAAAACAGAAGTGCCAAAGTTTGTTATGGCAATAATAATAAAAGTAATTAACTGATACTGTGTCGCACACACTATCGTGACCACTGATTGGAAACAATGTTGTTGTGGATAAGGTTCTCTCAACAGGACTCAAGTCCAAATGTAAAACAAACTAAAAACTATCAGAGCAGATTGTCTATCACTTAGTTTAACTTCTTTCATGAAGCCTTTTATGACCCACATTAGGTTGGAAATCACAACCCAAGTACACAAAGAGGCAAGGCTAGTCTGACCGGAGGTAACACTCAAAACACAGGGAAATTCTCCCCTGCCTTGGTTTCATTTCAGAGTAAAGAGAACTGCCCAGCCCTGGTTCGTACCATGAGGCTTGACAAGCGAGCGGGGCGGAGCTTGCACCGTGTGACAAGAACAACAACAACGAGCAAGCCCCTCCCCCTGCAGGTCTCATTACAGTTCAGCGCATGCTTAGGGCTGGGAACACAGACTCTTGGAGGCTTTATCAGATAATCCACCTGGCATGCAGCATGCAATTGTTGCATAATCATATGTGACTGTGGATAAAGAGACATCATTTATGTTTATCACCCCAAGGTTAAGCACTTAAACTTCATTCCACTGATGAAAAACCCTATAAGGCCGGAGAGGGGTGTGGTGTGGGTCGATGGAGAGCGAACTGCGATTCCACCTGAAGAGCAGGACAGATGGAGGGAAAAGAGGGTTTGTCTCAGCATGAGAGGTGATAAGGAAGAGGGGCTGGTGGAGGTAGAGGAGCAGAACGGGAGCCTGGCTGGGTGTGGTTACTGCTGGAAGGGCCTTCATGTATACACGGGCCATCTGTCGCCGCTAGCTGAGAACCTACTGCTGCATGGTCATGACACACAAACGGGATCACAACATGCAACAAATGTTTGTGGTTTTCTACACTACAATTGTGCCCCAAAAAAACGTTATGCATGCTTCAGGCGCAAGTAGAACTGATTCAATTAATGTTCGTGCGGAAACACAATAACCCATTTATCACCTCGCTACACTAGCAAACTGGTACGCATAAAAATATGACATGCTGTCTGTTTAGCGTTCAGTGAATTAGGAGACAGGATGCAACAGCTCTGCAAACAGCAACACAGAATGCCATAGTTATTGTGTGCCGTCATTTGATATCAGTTGTACACAGCGCTCTAGACAATATGAAGACACACACACACACACACACACACACACACACACACACAGGTGTTGATGTCTGATTCATCAATGTTTAATGAATGATCTGATCTGTGGTTGACCCAAAGGCTCCGGTTACATGGACACTCCGGTACCGATTGCCAGCGACTAGCCTAACCTAGTTCTTCAACAACTAACCGCTGCGACCGGGCCAGAACAACGCGCCCGTCTACTTAAAAAAATACACAAAACTGATGAGGTGTGTTGACCAATGAGTAAGTAAAGTACACAACGTTCCGACAATATGCCATAAAATAGAGAGGGCCATGATCTCTTACCAGTCAGTTTGTGTTTATGGGTTCTATGGTCACTTCCGTTTCATCTACTACAGGCTGGTACGGTTTCTTTCCTTTTTTATGTCATTATGTTAAGGAAACGATAATCCATAATATGAGGATTACCTGTCAATCCCAGAGGGGAGGTTTTACTATAAGCCTTGCATGCCATCATTAAGCTCTGCCATAATTATTTTTATATCTACACTTTGGTTTGTCACTTTTGTTTGCCAATAAATATATATAGAATTAACGATCCCTCAAGAATTCCTGAAAGAGATGAAACACCTATTGTGAAAGCGCTGGGCATAATGAACATTAGCACCCTATTCAAATCAGAAAGGACCCCATTATGGTGACATGTACCGATACAGATCCCTCTTCTTGACAACCCGAGACTTGTTCTTATTAACGACATTAGATGAAGATATCGAGTCGACGATGTCCGAAACGAACTTAACAATTACAAAGCAAACGCCATCCCAGGTCACAACCGATTGGGCGGACATCTGTTCCCCCCCTGTATTATTGTGAGAGGGAAAGGGAAACCATTAAGGCTGACCTCCTGAGAAACAGCTGGGGGACCTCTCAGAGAGGTGTAGAACAAACTGAGGAAACATCTGAGTGCTGTATGATAACTGGTGTGTGAATGTAGCGTGTGGCTTGCTGACCACATCAGAAGGGAGCTCTAGAAGGATTTCCATTGGACAGGAAGAGGAGGAGGGGAGAGGGAGAGCCAACACACATTCCTAACTACACATGGGAAGGCAGATTAGGCAGCTTGCCCACAAGTGCCTTTACAAAAGGGCCCATTTTCACCTACACCACAAAGCCCCGTTCTCAACACCAGCCCTGGGTTCACCACAGAGCCATCCTGAAAAATAGACAAGAGGAACCACAATGAAATAGACCTATCTGATGAGTTAAAAGGGGGATGGGGGGGATGGTAGAAGTGTCAGGGGCATAGTGGATGACAAGAGTGGAGCGGTGGTCCCAGGCATACACCGCACTACATGCTGGGAACAGCGATCGTAACTCAGCAAGAGCTGTGTGAGCCAACGGCACTTAGCAAGAGGGCGGGTAGCCGCGCGTTTCCAGAGCCCACATGTCCCGGTGCTTCCCTGGATGAGGATTGATGCAGCCAGTGACACCGGCTTTTAATAATTCACACCAGGCAGATTGGACCAGTCATGCATACTGCTTGAGAACAGGGAGGTGGAAACGACAGGCAGACACTTGGAAGTCAAAGAGAATGTATGTCAATAAAGAATGCAACCAAACTGGGAGACAGATTTTTTGCCGTGATGGTTAGGAAAGGTCAGACAGCACATAGTTGAAATTTGCAAAGAATTTACTTTCTTGACCTTTTCCGTGAATGAGATACTAACGTCATAGCCTCAACCTTGATTTTGAAAGGAAGGGTTCTTTAATAAAAAATAAGAGAAAGTTTCTTGGATATTCTTGACACTTTCCTCAGAAAATGGCTTGGCCAGCGGATGAAACACATGGCAGTAGGAAATGCTCGGGATTCTCTCGCTCAGTCAGAATGCTGCGTTTGTTTGGCCGGCTTGGCGAAGGGTTGGGCCTAATGGGTGTACTCAGCATGTAACATGTAAACACTACGCCCTTTTCCAGAGAGGGACATCTCTAAACCCTTGCAGAATGTTCCAACACTCTCCAAAGAGTAGGCCGGCCCCATCACAAAAAACAGAGCCCACACCTCGTCAGAGACCCTCAGCATCACCGAGGCAACTTCCAAATACAGAGTTCGCTGAAAACGCGTGTCCTCTCCCACTCCCACCCCTCACTCCACTGGCTGCTATCTTCTAAAATATGTGTCACAGTGACGGTACAAGTTAACAAAACTGACACCATCGCTACGTACGAGTGTGTGGGTTAAGGTCCTCTGCCGTTACACACACACACACACACACACACACACACACACACACACACACACACACACACACACACACACACACACACACACACACACACACACACACACACACACACACACACACACACACACACACACACACACAGAGAGAGAAAAAAGACGGATACATTAGGATGCTAATCACTTTCCACTTTGGCCCAGACCCCGCTGGCTCCGAGCGAACCAAACTCTTGATTCTCCTGTACACGAGAGAGACTGGGACAAAGGAGCAAAAGAGAGGTCGGACTTTGACCGCAGCATGTATGGGGGGACGTTTAGGCATCGGACCATTACGAAACACCGGTACTTTTAAAGCCACATGTTACAGGCATGGCAAAGTTCAGTTTGAGGTTGAACAGTGGAGGAAAGAGCATAGCGAATGTTACAGGAGTAGCGACGAGACATCCAGGCCAATTGGTGTTCAGGTTCTGGAATAAGAAGGACCTAATCACTGAGGAATGTCCTTTTACAAACACTGCCTCCATATTAGTATAAATGAGGATAAGCACAGGACGCCTCAGCTCTGGGCTGGGATTCTTGCCTACACATGTCAGGCAAACACAAACTACACACACCTCAAATACCAAAATAGGTTTTTTTTAAATCCCGCCCCACCCACCTGAGGCCTCCTGCAGCACATATCGGATGCCTATTCATCAGGAAGAGTCTTAGGTCGTCTCAACTTTTGCTTGCAACTAAATCGTTCAGAAAAGGGGACATTGTTGAGATTGTCAATCATTTGCCATGGAGCTCTGCAATAACCCTCCCGAAAAAACGGTCCACTTTCATAGATTTCGTCTAGGAAAGAATTAATCTTAGGTCTATGAGCAATTAACAACATGAAAGGAACATCCTCTACAATATTAACGTTTTTGAACAGGGAATGTAGGGCAGAGTGAGTCATTCTTACAGAGTTTGCTCGATAAGAATGACACTTCACTAGAATGACTTCTCAAACTCTTCAATGTCGTGAGACATTGAAGAGTTTACTTGAGTAATATACCCGTGGCAGTACGTGTTGGAACATTATATGCCCATATTCTCGACCTTAGTATAGCGATGACCGAGGGATCGCGGTTCATTGAATGGTCATTGTGTGAAGGGTTTTCTAGTATGTCGAGTATGGCTTTCTGACTTTGACAGGGCGATGCCCTGAATCCATGGCCAGGAAGTCATGGTGCACCTGCTGCTGTCGCTCATGGTCCAGGTACGACTAAACTTCGGCCTGGCTCATCCAGACCTACATGTCTTAAACATTTAGACACTTTAATACAAAAATGTGGCTTACATGCATAACCTAATAAAGTAAATCCAACATTTTAGTGTCCTGCAAAAAGAATCGCATTAATTTCCAAGTCTCGTACGAATATGTGCCTATCGTCAGGGTAATTTCAATACAGGAACCTGAAAGCGAGGGTGGTGAACTGAAATACTGACTAATTGCCCAGACCTCGGGGTATGAAGGTCAATAAGTTGACAATGTGGTGACACTACTGCGGGACAGAAACAACCCACTACTCTCCTCCATTGACAGAAGACATGGGACGTTGCCCCCCATTATATCCTCAACTCAACAGTGGTGGTTACACGGTCCTAACCACCAGAATAACCGGCTCACACATGTCTTACCCGATGATTCCTTCAGAGTAGTTCCTGTCTTTCCAGGGAGTCCCGGTGTATGCGGTGGACACCGGGGGTGACACCTCCGGGCCGTCCGCGTGCAAAAGGCTGCTATTGAATCCATACGTGCTGGCCTTATTGTCCCTTTTCCTTTTGTTGGTGTGTCCTGCACCCAGAGCGACCCCCCCGGTGCCCGGTTGGCCCGCTCCCCCGACGACACCTGCCCTCCCCGATGCGCGATTATTCTGGTTGTTGTTGGACTCCAGCGGAATAAAGTCCCGCTGTTTCAAGATGTCCCCGTCCTTCATCGGGTGAGACATCCTCGCCTGACTCCCGACCTCCCGGCCGCTGCTGATGCTGCTGCTGGAGGTGACAGTCCCGTGTCTGCCGGTGATGAGCGCGTCGCCCGGCGTCGCCGCCGCCGCGTTAATGTTCGCCTTCAGGCTCGGCGTGGCAGGGGGAGCCGCGGTGTAGTTGCTGTTCACATGCAGGTAGCCCAGGCCTTGTGTTGTCTCCCAGATCTGCATCCACAGGTTGTTGGCGGGTCCACGTTGTTCTGGCTGCAACCAGGCGATCCGCGGATCCATCAAACGGCACTGCGGGCGCACAGCACCCCGAGCGAAGGCTCAGCTCGTGTGAAGCTAGCCAGGTAGCCGGCTAGCCTAGCCTAGCCTAGCTTCGGTCTGATAGCTGAAGGGCTGTGCAGGTCCGTTACGTTACGGAACGCGGTATAACGCGCTCCCTCGGACCTTACGCGGGTCGCCGTGAATTGAGACCGTCCACAGAGAGATGTGACTGAAGGCTGAGCTGTGTGTTTAAAAAAACGAGCTCACGCTTAAACTTCAAATTGTCAGACCGAAGATAGCGTTGCCTACCGAAGCGCTTCTGACCCTTTCCACCGATCACGGGTCCCTTCAATGGCGGAGCACGGAGCCTCAGTACGCAAGCGCGGACCTGGGGTATGAAAGGGGCGGAGACAATGATGTTACGTAAGATAGAAAAAATAAAAAGTGGGGGGGGTTACGTAAGAGCTAGTCATTTCATATTTTCAGAGGCAATCCTACAGGTTGGTAAAGGGTTGACTTCTGATGTAGAGCTTATGATTAGCATCCATTAAAATGTCAAAATGTCAAAATGCCTAACCCATCATCTTATTATGATGCTCAAACTAATCTCAAGTGTGCGATACTTCTGCACTTGCAAAATGTATAAAACAGTGAAGTTCCTGTTATATAAAAGTCACATAATTCGACTCAATGTGTATTTAATATACAGTAGTTTGCCAGCTTTAGGAAAGATAAGTTGAATGGCTTTCTTGCCTTTTGCTGTGTATTAGTGACATCACAAATGGGAGTGTCCACCTTGATGTATGCTGGATTTAATGTATCAGTCTAGCAAGATATCAAATGGACTGTAGCAAATGTTGCTTATTTATACATTATACGTCTAGGTGGATACTCCCACTTGTGATTTCCCTAAAGCACAGGAAATAAAATATAGAGATTTTCAAAGGGTTAGGTGTGTAATGGCTAATCACACCCACACCTGTTGGCATAATATGGGCTCTTTAATGTATGTAGTGTCTTAAAACAGTTTATTCAAGGACTGATTTGATTTTGAAGTGTTACTTTAAATGGTCTACAATTTAAGTGCACATAATATGATTGTAATGGGGGCGATTTTGTCTTACAGGAATTTTGGTTAATCGAATCAGCTTGACATGTCAATTAAATCGTAGGCATTTGCTTAGTGAACAGAGTTCATGTTTTTGCATTTAAATCAATATATCTTATTGCATAGCCTTAATCATATCAAAATCATGATACAAATTCGGATTAGAAGCACTTTTATGTATCTCAAGAAGACCATGTTTTTATTACCTTTGTATATTTTCAAAAACATACTCCCTTAAATGAAAAACAGTAAAACATTAAAATAAATTGTCAAATATTGGGAGAAAATGGAAGAAAATCGTTCCTACAAATATAATAAATAGATCAATTCATCTCTTTGAAATCATCTCTATCTTCTTTATAGATCACATGACTGCTCGTTGATCTCGCCCACATACAGCCAGTCATTCACATGTGCCGGGGTCCAACAGCATATGCCGGGGTCCTGGATCGCTCACTTCTTCATCACCGTCTCCAGGTAGCCGATGAAGCGCCTCAGATTGACTTTGATGTTGTCGAGAACACACAGCTGCTCAGGGCTGTACTTCCCCCGCCCCTCCTTGCGAATCTTTCGGAGGAGAAGCGCAGAGCGTCATCAGATAGCATCACGCATGAAATCAAAACGAAAGCACTTAATGTACGCACTTATTTTATGTTGTACGTCCTTGCACTTAATGTACACATTTAGTGTACGTCCTTACACTTAAATGTAGTATACATAGTTTTGTAGCGTCTTATCCTAGCTATCTTTGTTGCATACAGGGGATAGGTTAACCTAGTGATTTTTAGTGCCTGGCACTGGTTTATATGAACATCCTTACTGTACCGACAGCGATACAATGTTTTCCTTTCTTCTGATAAATATACTGTAAGTCACGTTTGGATAAAAGCATCTGCTAAATTGCCCTTAAACCTAAATGTTACACCCGGCTGAGGGACACCGCGGTGAGAGAACCACCCCACACCTTGGACTTGAAGACAGGCTGCAGAGTCTTCAGAGCCGTCAGCAGCTGGATGTTCCTGGCCGCCTTCTCCGCCTCGTCTCCGTCCGCGAACACGTCGAGGAGGGCGTCCAGGGCCTCGCCGTTCACCACTAGGTTGGCGTCCTTGGAGGCCACTTGCAGCAGGGCGTTCCCGATCATCTGCAACGCGGATCATCACAGTGCTTAAAGGTTGTATCAGCGATGTTGATGTGACGTCACTTCTGTTGGTATTTGAAGCGAGATCACAAACAAACAGAGCCAACTTGCCCCTCCCTTCCGTGTATCCAGTAAAAACTATCATGAACGCAGCGCAGAACCCCATAGTACCCACCCCTTGTCGGTGAAATTGTTTCGGCCTAGAATCGCTGACACCTCGTTTAACGGCGGAAGGGCGGGCGTTTTGACTACGTCTGTTTTTAAGAGCGAGGCGCGGCTGCAGTAGACTGGTACCTGGAGAGTGTCTGCCGTTCCCTTCTCCTTGGCCAGCGTGCTGCCCGTGATGCCCAGGATGGCCAGGGCATTGACCCGCACGCTGACCACGTCGCAGCGCGTAGCCGCCTCGCTCAGGCTCATCAGCTGCTGAGGGCTCATGCACTGGGGAGCAGGGTTGGAAAACATGTCAGCTCAGCTCAGGCAGGCGTGGCAGTGGACATGTCCATACAGGTGACAAGCAATCAGCTCATATTGCAGCTCAACAAACACTGGCTGAATTAAATATGACGGTGGTCGGAGGTTCAACGGCTGCATAATACATGAGACACTTGAGAGGGGAAGCCCCCTGCAATACCTGAGGGATGTTTTTAGATGCAATCGTCTGCAGGAGGGAGCGCATGGCGCTGGTGACAGCCTCCAGGAACTCCTCCTCCTTGGGGATCTCTGGAATAACAAAAACAGAGCAGCGATGGAATGAAGCCTGTATGGGATGCTGTTATAGTACCGGAAAATACAGACCACAATGGGCTTCCAAAATATTCAGGCAGTTGAATTATTGAGTTTTGTTGCCAACTATTTCTAGCCTGCTAAAATTCTCTGTCCATGGCTCTTTTGGGTTTTGATATAAAAATAACACCTTAACTAATAATGCCACTATACTTTGGCATTATTAAATAGTCGCAGTGATTCTGGACAGTGGCACTGCTGCTGCTGGCTTGTATGGCAGAATACTCATGACCATTCAAGACCGACTCGTTCCCCGATGTCATGCAGCGTGTCCCAGCAAGTCCAGGTCCCGAGGTTCTTATGGCCGATTGTAAAGAAGGGCTCACCTGGCGGGCTGAAGACCAGCGAGGACAGGTGCTGGGCCACGCCCTGCAGGGCCTCCGCCCCGCCCAGCGACTCCACGTCCATGGTGGAGAGGACGTTGTGGAGACAGGTCAGCGCCCGGTACTGTACCCGCTGCATCCTGCAGGGAAACACGGCCTCCGTCAGGTCCGCACACATGGGGAATGTAGCGGCTAGGCATTCCAACTTAGACTCAACGTGGGAGATTACACTTGTGATGCACGTAGTTAAAATGATTCAGTTCCACTTCTTGTATATGTCTGATCCTTAATTCTCCCTCTTCGTAAAGACGTTATAATACAAATTGGTACCAGTGACCGGATCTTTAATATCAAAAAGAATCCCTTCCAAGCTCACTCTCTCCCTCTCAGTAACTCTGTGTCAATGCCAAAAACAAACAAACAAACAGACAGGTGAATGCAATCAGACATGACCACCAATATCAGGCACAACCCCCGGTGAACAACGCCAACCACCCAAAGTTCGAGCGCCAAGAGCGGAACACAGGAGACCCACCTAGATGGCTCCCAAAGGGAGGTCATTCACATAGCGCTCCAGAAGGTGGACTGGTCAGTCGGCACACTTTTGCCAAAGCGACTGATTGTGAATTTGGAGTGGAGCTTAAAGATCCCATGGCATGCTCCTTTAATATAGGTATGTAGGGCAGCGGGCAGCGGTGGTGGTGCCTCGCGGCAGCGGGCAGCAGCTGGGGCCCCCCAGCGTTTTCTTTTTAAGGCGGAGCAGAATGCCTAGTGCTTGTTTTAGACCCAACACACTTGCTCGCTACTTGGAGAACATAGGTAGGCTAAGGGAACTCATATTAATGTTAGATAACCTCAGAAAGTGACATTTTCATGCCATGGGACCTTTAAAACAGGCCCGACCCTACCCGAGGATATGGAGAATAGAGAGCCCAGAAGTTGGTGTGTTTGGCGGTGAGCCAAACACACCAACCTCTGCACTGTCCTTGTGGCCATGACCAGCATGCACAGTGAAGTCTGAAACATACACGACTATATTACAGAGTTGCTACTTCTACAATTACTTTTTGATCAGGCATTTCCACGATGGATTCTGCTGGCACACATCCATGGCCTCTTTGCAAGGAAACTGGGTCTTCTTGAGCACCTGGAACATTGAATAAAACCCTCTATTAGAACGTAGCTTAGGCATGTAATGGCCCGTCCCATCGCAATGCCTGCACATTAGCATAACTTTTATTATTATCAATTGGGACTTGTTTATGTAGTCCATAAATCAGATTAGGACATCTTGGAGCATCTTAAACCACGCCTAAACCGTGTCTAATACGCGGTTTGTATTTCAGCGGGCTGTGGTGCAGTGATGGGCGGGTGGTGGACATGCCTTCTCGGGGATGCGGTGGTGTACGAGGGCCGCGTGGACCTCGGCCGACAGGCAGAGCGGGGACATGAGCCCCGACAGCCCGTCACAGAGGGCGTCCGGCCCCGCCTCGCTCTCGTCGCTGCTGGACGCCTCCTCCCACTCGTCGTCCGACGGGTCTGGACACGGACAACAGGGCCCCCATGGGAACACACAACATACCATCAACGCACGTACATCACAGACAACCAGGAACATACCCACAAGACAACATTGCACACACACACACACACACACACACACACACACACACACACACACACACACACACACACACACACACACACACACACACACACACACACACACACACACACACACACACACACACACACACCCCTCAGCCCCAACGCAGACAGGGCAGGGGTCACCAGCGGCGTCGGCACTCACCGTCCGAGCAGCACATGTTGACGATGATCTCCAAAGACGTCTGCTGGGCGGACAGCAGAGCCACTGCATCCCTCAGCTCTCCCTTATCCCTCTGGAGCCCGGAGACAAAAGGGGCCGCGGTTCAGAACCAGCCCGGGAACCACCACTCATCACAAACACCACCGCCCTGATCTCCAGGGGCCACGGTGCTACGTTTCAATAAACTGTTACAATAGAGAGAACCTTGACGAAAGATAAAAGCGACAAGAGGTCATGGAGAGGTTGATGAAGTGTGGGCAATTGTCTTATATTTATCTATATTAGATATATCTATCTATAGATTTATAAAGATCTATATCTACACAAATACACGTCTGTATAGCGTGAGGCAAACAGCGACAGGGTTTTTTTGAACACCACAAGTGTCATCCCTGATGACAGTGCAGTGCCTGACAGGCCTGAGAGCGACAGCTCTGTCTGGCTGAGGTCTGGTCTACTCTGGGAGGGTTGGAGCTGGGGGAGGTTCGCTGGTCTGGATCCCCATGTGAACTCCACCGCTGTGTTCACGCCAAAAGTGGCGTCTTTATTCGACTCGCGTTACTTGGGCGAGGTCGTTCGCACGAGTGATTAAGCATCAAGCGAAATTCACGGGAGAGTTCAAATATTTCCACTCCAGCCAATGACAAATTTGCATCGTTCGCACGAGTAGAATCAAGCAGAAATCGCTTTTAGTGTGAACGCACAGGCAGACCTCCAGCTAAATCAGAGCAAACCCTGCTGATGGGAGTCCGGATGTCACTAGGCGACGAGCCCCATATCACTCCCACAACAAAAGTGCTTCTTCCTGGCATGCATCAAAAGGTCAATCCCCATCCCCCCCCCCCCATCCATGACGTAAGCGCTTACTGTGGGTCAAGGTAAAAGCCCTTTGCTGTTTAAAATTAGACACAGCTTGAAGACACAGCGTGAAACGGTATTCACAGTTGATGCCACTGTGAGTGTCCCATGACTAGGCACGGGCTCGATTCCCCACAGCCTACGACGTTTTATTCCCGACAAATTGTCCTTGCGGCGGCATCTGCCCCCGCGGGCGCGGGTCGTTACCCCGGTCGGCCCCGCGGCACGGCGCCAGGTGTTGAGAGGCGACGCCCCACTCACCGGCAAGAGGTCAGAGAAGTCGGTGTCTTTCACCGCCTTCTTCCCGTTCTTCTTGGGGGGCGCCGCCTCTTCCTCTTCCTCCATCTCCTCCATCTCCAGCAATTTGGAAGCCCCTCCCGCCTGGTCGGCCGACGCCGTTTCCGCGGCGGCGCCGGCAAAGCGGGCCTCCTCCGCCGCCCTCAGCTGGGGCAGCAGCACGCCGGCGTCCAGCGCCAGGCACTGGGCCAGGGTGGCGGCCACGGCGCTGAGCGTCTGGGCCTGGCGGGCGGCCGGCAGGCTGCTCTTCAGGTTCCACATCACCCCTGTGTGGGTCGAGGGGAGAGGGACGGACGGTCACACTCCACTGACCTTCACTAAACACTAACACTAAACAGCTCGCGAGGATGATGGCGAGAAGCGTTTTTGGATTGCGGTTTAAACTTTAAAAAGGTCCAATATTATACACCCTCATGTGGTGTGATTAGTCGCTACAAGCCGTTTAGAAAATCTGCCACTTCTGACATCACAAGTGGGCGTTTCCGCCTAGATGTGTGCTGGAAAGATCAAGTCAACGTCTAGGTGGACATGCCCACTTGTGAAGTCAGAAGAGGCCGATTTTCAAAACGGCTTGTAACTGCTAATCACACTCACACCTGGTGGTATAATAGGTCACCTTTAAAGAAACGCAAGTGGCTTATTCACCTGCGGCCAGCGTCCTCAGGTGGTTGTGGGCCATGCCGGGGGAGGTTGACCCCAGCACCATCTCCAGGCTCGTCAGCACGGCTACGTTCATGCTACACAGCAGCTCCGGATTGTCCTCCGTCACGGTGTGTAAACAGTGGGCTGCGTACACCACAAACAGCGGCGTGCATTAATGCACGACCAATCGCACTGAGGGGAGTGTTTGCCATTAGCACACACATACACACATACACGTCAGTGAGACCTACCGGCAGATATGGCCAGCTCCACATTGTGCGTGTGTGTCTCCAGACACTGGATAATGACGTCCAGAAGGCCGGCCTTGTTGAACACAGACAGCGCCTGGCTGCTGCTCTCGCTGACAACACAATGAACACAGGTCACATGAAAAACACAAGGTGACGATCTCACACCAGACGACGATCTCACACATGGTGAGACTGCTGTTATTTCTCCGTACATCATGAGTGAGGATCAGGGTTACAAACGATGTCAGTTAAAACAACAGCTCAATGAACCAAGGTGCTAACGGCTGCCAATGAATCAGACAATAATTAATGCAGATACCAATGGGGTGATTTTATTGCCCATGCAAACATTTGTCTTACCATAGATTCCACAGTAGATTCACTGACTCGTAGGCCACATCTTGGACTGTGTTTTTCTGATCCGTCATGGACAGCGTGCTGGCCTCGAAACCGGCACAACACTAAAAACCAGAAACAGATCAACCAGTGGAAGCATTCACAAAACCAGTACACGTGTTCACCTGCAAAGTGGCTATATGTGAGGTGTGTTGGTACTAATTGTATCTTGGGTATACATCCAAGTACTGCATAGTCTGGGCTATCAAAAGAAAAACTAAAATCAAGGAGACACATCTTGGAGAACTAACCTTGGAAATGCATTACACAGTATTACACTTAAATTATGACTTGTTGTTTTGCAGTGTTGGTCAAGCCTCACCTCTCTGAGCAGAGATGTCAGGGGCGTCAGAATGTCCTGCTTCACCATGTCCTCGCAGACCTCATGACCGCCACATGCACTGAGATTCCTGCCCCGAGAAGAGACACACACAATGACACATTACTTGAGTAAACAAAACAGTGAGTAAGTGAGAGAGTGAGTATGTGGGTGTGTACAGCATCAGAGGCCTGTGGCTACTGCTTTCTCATTTGTCATCTGTTTTTGTTTTCTAATGCAACAGCTGTTTGATAAATAATAAAATTCTAATGTATGAAATGCCTATTACCGATTTGTCTATTTTATAACAACATTATGGTCAGAGAAAAAAAAAAACACAATGTTCCAATTGAAGAACGATTAAAAAAAAGCAGATTTTTATTTGTTACCATTCAGCTGTTGATATGATAAGAACAAATCCAATATAAGGCTTGATGAAAAAGCTTGCACATTATTGCTCAGATTGACTTGTCAAACCCTATGTTTAAAAATAAACAAACCATATTAATCATGTAATGTATAATAGAGGGCGCTAGGGCGCCACCCCTCCGTGAAATATTCACTTGAATATATCTGCCAACTATCAATCAACTATTATCAATACGAAATAAATCAACGGAAATACATAGTGTTTATCCTAGTTTAATTGTGACACATACTTGTCACTGCCAGCAACCATTTAAATGCGTCTGAACATCAATGATTTGGGGTTGGCTAGTTATTGGTCATTCGAAATGAAGCCCTCCTCCAAGTCAGGGGCGCCGGCCACGTTGAAGTCAATGCAAGCTCGCTAACTTTTTGCTGTCCATCAAGCAGAGACTTTCACGGGAGAGTTCAAAGACGCTTTTCTTTTTTGTTATCATCACATGATTGGACAATTCAGTGAATCAATCAAATAGGCTACCTCCCTCAGCAGCATTCGCGCAACACAACTACATGAAGAGAAGAGGTAGATCGCTAGCAGAGCCCTTTCCACCCTTTTCAGTGGAGGAATTGGACTCCCCAAGCAATGTTATACTTAAAAGGAGCAAGTAAGTTACATATTAATTTAGCCTTCGGCCTGTGGCATATAAACAAAATGAAGCAACTGTCCCATATTTCTAACTGCATTTGAAGTAGACATTGAGACTCACAAAAAACAGACACTATAGGACAGGAACCCCAGACCCCCTATCTATTACTGTGCCCGCCAACATTTTTGATCACCAGCCGCCACTGGGATACACTAGTTCAAGGTCCACCACGATCGAATCAGACTTCACTTCTTCTGTCTGTGTCAAGTCCAAAAAGGGCTGGAGTTTAAGTGCATCAAGCACGGATCCATTATGGTATATTACACAAACCACGGTTGACCATCAGAGGAACTTTTAAGTCCACCTTTCGCTGATTCTACAATCAAAAGGGTATGTCTACTCCGTGTCGTCTGTTATCATCTTATCGAATGAGTGTCTGCATACTGCGTGATGCATTACGACGGCGCTGACCTGAGGGCCCCGGCGGCCGTCTCCCTGACCGCCAGGCTGCAGTCCAGCAGCATGGGCCCCAGGCGCTTCACCACATCCCTCTGGAGGAAGCTGGGGATGGTCTGGCTCTGTTGCACCACCCGGGATATGCTGGCGCAGGCAAATTCACGCACATCGGCACTAGGACTCTGCAGCTTTAATGGAAGATGAAGTATTTGTAAAGAATGTTAATAAAAATGTGAAGGGGAATACTTGCCAAGAGTCAGCATACATTGTGTAGGAGAACATGTATAAAACCAGTTGTGTGAGTGAAACTAAAGTGTGTGTTTATATCTGTGTCTGTGTGTCGTCTGTCTCCGAGTGTGTGTCTGTCTCTGTCTGTGTGGTTAAGTCTGTCTGTCTTTGTGTAAAGCACACAACTGGTAGACATGATCGATAATGACTAATAAATGGTGACAATAACAGCATCCGTAGCTTTGCAACGATCAAAAGTTTGCAAAAGGTGAGCCAACATATAAGCTATGTTAGTTTATGACAACTCATGTCATAGATTTTATGAAAAACAGTGGCAAGATGTCATTGAGCAGAACTAAATCATGGCAGTATAACAGAAACAGGCCTGCATGGGGGTTTATAACGTTGATATTCCTACTTTCTCCAGCAGCTCTGCAGCCGGGCATTCGGCATCAACGTGGTCCTCCTCTTCGTGCTCTTCCTCCACATCCTTCACAGCCCCTACAGGCAGACCTGCAGAGTTGAACTGCGGACGCTTGAATTTGTTATTTTTACTTTTACCCATGTTCGATCGCTGTCAATCACCAGCAGTTCATTCGATGTGGTTCCTTACTAATGGATGTAGTGTCAAAACATCACAGAGGGGTCCGTGGCCATGTGGAAGTCCTCTGCCGGAAACGGGAGGCCGGATTTCGAAACGTCAGTGCGTCGCAAAACCGTCGTGAAAATTAAATGGTTCAGACTCAGAGCATGGTCCCACATCGCCATGGGCTCACGGTGGGTCGGGTCCATGATTTGTGTAGGATGTGTCCTCTTTGCGTAGGGAACTAATGCAAAGTTTTCGAGGCTTTGTTTTTAAGTAAATGATTCAACGTGTGCAACATGTCAGACATGTAGATCGATACCTAGTGATAATGTATTGATTGCATGTTTATAATAATTGCCTTATTTATACCAGGGCCATTTAGAGAGCCAATCTTCTAAACAGCTCCGATATACGTAACTAACAAGTTAGAAAGTAAATTCAAGTGGACTCCACACACCAAATATCAGTCCCCGGTTGGTTTTCGACCTCACAGCGACCTCTTGTGGATGGTTATCCCGATCAAACTTCTCCAGTGGTCACCTTGCACGGCAGGCGTCAAAATGCATCATCTGTGGGGGCTACTCCGCCATTTTGAGAGGACTCAATGGTTATATTATTGAACAATCTTCATCATAAATATACCATAACTAGGTAAATGAAATCGTTTTGTTTGGACTTCCATGAGGGCAGTTTCCTACATCCATTATTAATGACAACTCATTCCACATTAATAACTAAAGAATGACCAAAAAAACATGCCCATTACAGTTCATTAGGGTTAGGGTTACATAATGACAACTAAGACAATAATGACAAGAGAAATATCACTTTTTTTAGGTATTTATTTGTAAATACATTTTAAAATAATTATTTATCTAAAATACATTACATCATGAACAATCAATACATTTGAAATGAATTAATAAAATATATCAACAGGGCACATGAGCAGATACCCGACCTTTGATACCTTTATGATATCTACACACACCGAAGGCAGGTTTGTTTAAAGGCATTTCTGCTGTATAGAAACCTATGTCTCTGTTTCATTATCCTTTCCATGTAAGCCTATTTAATAGGTAGTTTAAAGAATTTGAGAAGCAGATCCACAAGCCATTCAGACGCTCATGCAAATGTCTTGCTATGTGGGTTAGGCCGTGGTTTGAGAATAAGTTTTCCTGTCTGCAAGAAAAACACAAAAACAAATTGGTTACAACAGGGAAAACAGGCTAGAGTCAGGGGAATACTTAACGTTCAGAGTACTTACATCATCACAGGACATGTTGTATTCAGCTAAAACCGTCCGACAACGAGCAGCAATACTGATGGATAGGGAGTTAAAGAAGTGAGCAGTGAACTGTATCGTATCCATGCATTACAGAGTGCATTATCTGTATTCATGTACTAGTGCATTATCAAAACCACATGTGAGTCTTGTTTTGGACCTTTTGAACTGTAACAATCAAATCTACCCATGTGAATAAAATAAACACCTACAAGAGCCGACTAATAAATAAAGAGCACAGAGATGAAAGCTAATTGCACAGAAGGATACATTGACGGTGCGACAACCCGCTTGTGTATTCCAGCGAAGAATAGCGCTATGAGTGTGATACAACTGATGGTGAAGAAAGGATGATTCCAAAGAGATGAAAAAAAGGAAACCTGTGAAGGAACAAAAAATAAAACATTACAAAATGAAGATGCACAGTTTTCATTCATTTAACAAAAGCATTATTAAAACAATGTTGCTGACCCATATTTTTACAATCTATAAACAAAAAGATCCAGAATTAAAATAAAAGCCATAAAAGCCTTACCTTCTGCGTGTCTGGGTCTATTAACCAGTTCCATGCCCCCGTAGCCGTACAAACAGAGACTACTATCAAAATCACTGGAAACAAGAACAACAATGACTATTACATCATATTTGATCATATGACATTAAGTTTACAATCTGACAGGCCATGGTTGCCCAGTGTGCCTACAGAGAGATCTACAGGATATATAAATCAGAGTTGCGAGGTAACTGAGATAACTTAACCGAGATAATTTCCATACAGCAGTAATAATACCACACATTAGGATGTTTAGATGCCATTTGAAACCATTTGGTTGGAGGAGGACTCACTTCGCCACCGGCCCGTTGCAGGCTGCAGACAGGAGACATATTCCGTCAGTCTTCTCTCAAAGGCCTTCAAGTCTGGACACAGAAAACAGACAGGAATATTAAACAGGTGAATATGGCATCTTCGTTCAGATGCTGAATTAATGTTCAGGCCTACCCCTGAGATGATTTGTTGGAACATAAATTAACAATCTGCTTCAGGAAAAAAAAAAAAAAAAGCCCAAGAGCTTGGGTCCATGCGTGGAGATTGAGCTCATGTAAATAAACCCTCGGGTCATCGATATTGACAAAGTGCATGGTTAGAAAAGGACACTCCTGCCCGCAGCTTTATTATGGAATTAGATTACAGTAAATGACAGCGTCTCAAACAATCCAAGACTATATGTCGGTAGACACAAGGACGGAAGTCGAGAGATGATATCATGTAGCGGCTAGCGAGCTAGCGTTAGCCGCACCGGTTCTAGCCGACACACAGGCAGCCATGGATTTTAAGATCCATATATTTAGAGTAGGCCTATTCCGTTTTACCCGAAGTTGTGCACTTGAAGACTACTTCATTTTAGGTTTATGTAAGATAAATAGTTCGCTTGCCATGGTTGTTACCTTCGGCCTGCTCCAAGGAGTTCATCGCTATTTCGTCCACAACCTGGTGCAGCCTTTCCCCAGGGCCAGTACAGCGCATGCGCAATATTACCAACAACGGATTGGAGATTTCACAACTTCAGTGGGCAAAGTAAAAGTGGATTAGGGAACGGAAATGCAACTGCATATATCACAAAATATCTGTATATTAGAAGGCAGTAAGTATAATAACAATTACAATTAAAAATATAGCTGCGAGCAGCAATGTGGGGGTGAAGCAGAATTGGACTCAATAAACAAATTTTGCTCGACAGACGAAATCGGTTAGGTGGCTACATGATGATATTGGCAAATGGTTATATCCAGTGGTGTAGTCTACGTGATACGCAGGTATACGCCGTATACCCACTAGGAACGCACCAGGATTTGCGTATACCCACTTAAAAATGTGCACGGATACGTATCAATCGTCTTGTGACAGATCTTTCACTTCTGTGTTTATTTTTCGGAAATATCGGTTGGGTATAACTGCAATAAAATACTTTAAGCAGGGGAAGTTATCTCCTACATTCACCATTCATAAAATTCCCGCTGCGCGCTCGCGCTCTGCCCTGTCTCTGTTACGAAGCGCGAAGCAGCCCCTGCATCTCTGCACGTTAGTTGGCGGGCCAAGCCCCTCCTTCTCGCGTGTGTGTGCGTGTGTGTGTGCGTGCGTGGGCGTGCGTGTGTGTGTGTGTGTGTGTGTGTGTGTCCAGTCCTCCCGTATGAATGTGTAAACCACATAATAAGTAGTCAACAGAAGACAATGTTTTAATCCCACTTTATATCTCCTTGTTACTTTTAGATGAGAACCCCTGGCCAGCCTTTCAGACTGGGTGTCAGGCTAGGGAATTTAAAAACAGGCATCCTTGGTTAGAGTGGAGGGGAAAAAAGTTATAGGTAAATGTCAGCCAACATACAGTTGGTATACACAATTGAAATTCATAATGTTAATCACTATGCAAATGAGAGTATAGCTAATTCATGGTCATTTTTAAGGTGCAGTAATTTCACACTTTTACACAATTCAATTACTGAATGGTATGTTAGATAACAACAGTAAGAGCTCAAATTAGAGCAATTGAAAGAGTGAAACATTAGTCTCCTGTCATCTCCTTCTCATGCACTGGTTAGCCATGGATTTAAACAGTTCATTCAATTATTTTGAGTAGATTTTGTCCTTGTTTAGCATGTGGTATTGCTACTATAGATATACAAAGGACAACTTGTAATTTTTGTGTTCTATTTTTTCATACTGTTATTAAAACTGGTTCTTTCCATGATATTTGATAATCGTTATACTCTTAAATCAGCGGGTTGTAGACCCCTGCGTTGGTGAGTGTGGTGCGACACCCCATAAAGCGCCACACACGTACACGTACACGTACCGGTCGGACGGGTTTGTACGAGGCTGGGAGGGAATCATCACAGTATACCCACTACAATAAAATAGACTACACCACTGGTTATATCATCACAATGAAAATACATTGAAGTTGCTCTCTAAGGGCCCGAATATCAACGCCCCCCTAGGCGTTGATGATGCCCAATTATTTGGGCATCATCAGGATAGTATCATAAGACTGAGCCAAGTTTGGTTTTGGATACATGAAGGCCTTGCAGATAAATGAACTCACTTCAGTTTGACGTCCCCCTGAGGTCAAAGGTCACCGAATTGTTTGGATGTCCCCGGAATGATGTTGGCTATGATATGGAGATGCTGAGAACAGGCTTACTTCCTGTTTCGCGGCTTTGCCGTCAAGTTTAATTGGATTTCCCGGCCAAACGGTTTTGAATTTGAAAAAGCTGTCTAATACATTTGTTCAGCTTGGTCTGAAGATCATATATGGCAAGTTTCATGATGATTGGACATAATCTGTGGACTGTGGATATGTACTATTGATTTTGACAACTTTCAACATGGCGGCCAAATTCTGATGTTGCCATGAGAAATAATTCATTAGCTACATGGGGAGGTCTGACAGTATCACCAGACATTGAAAGTAAATTTAAATATAATCATGTGAAGGGAGAGGAGTTAAAACACATCTTCATTAAAGGTCCCATGACATGAAAATCTCACTTTATGAGGTTTTCTAACATAAATATGAGTTCCCCTAGCCTGCTTATGGTCCCCCAGTGGCTAAAACTTGCGTTTGGTGTAAAACGAGCACTAGCTGTTCTGCTCGCCTTTGAAAAAACGGAGGCTCAAGCGCGCTGATTTGGAATGTCTTTATTTATGTCGTCATAAAGCATCTAAGCTCCTCCCCTTACTCTGCCTTTTGATGTGAAAGTGGAAGAACCAGAGACGTCGCAGAACCCGACAGTCGTTTGTGATTCATAATATCGTCTGGAGGCGCACACAGCTTTTCGCCGTGATAATCTGTATTATATGATATAGATATCTATGTATTATATGATATTATTTAGATATAGAGCTCCAGGACTGTAACGCCCCGTGCCCACTACCTCCGTCAGTTGTCCGTTGCCCATTGACTTTGAATGGGGACGGTCGCGCAATGCATTGTGGATCCGTCCGTTGACTTGGAGCGTTCGCCACCGTCAGAAAGTTGAAAAATGTTCAACTTTTTCGGCAGCGACGGTTCCGTCATCCAATCAGATCGCGTATGCAAATTTAAGCACTGTGACGCGACTCGGGCTCTGACGATACTGGAAAGGGGGAAAGCGGGTCTTCTTGCCTCGCAACAAGCAGGAAGAAGCGGGAAGAACCCGGCGAAGCGATTTGATTGGCTGACGGTTGCCTCTGCAAAGACTACTCCCCCATCCGTCAGCCACGCCTTCCCACGTCCGTTGACTGACGGTGCAGTGGGCACGAGGCGTAACGCAAGTGTTGTACACTTCCTTGTTATTTGGATAACCGTTCTGCTTTTGGTGTTATGGTGCATAACACGTCGGACTCTCGTCTCTGGTATTTCTACAACGAGACTCGTAGTGGGGGTTGTCTCAGCCAGGGTTGAGAATGAATTGGGGGGAAGGAACTTTGGCTTTGACTCCCTCAAGAACATGAACCACGACATGGAGGAGAAAGGGATTGTTGGCGGCGAATGTCTCCTGCTTGAGCCCCGCTGAGGGACCACCGCCGGAGGCGGAGGTGCCTAACGCCTCGTGCCCACTGCCTCCGTCCGTTGACTGATCCCCATTGACTTTGAATGTGGACGGACGCGCAATGCATTGTGGATCCGTGCACTGAAGGCTCCGTCAAAAAGTTGAAAAATTTTCAACTTTTTCGGCAGTGACGGATCCGTCATCCAATCAGAACACGTATGCAAATTTAAGCACTGTGACACTACTCGGGCTCTGACGACCCTGGAAACCACCCCCATCCGTCAGCCACGCCTTCACGCCTCGTGCCCACTGCACCGTCAGTCAACGGACGTCAGAAGGCGTGGCTGACGGATGGGGGAGTAGTCTTTGCAGATGCATCCGTCAGCCAATCAAATCGGTTCGCCGGGTTCTTCCCGCTTCTTCCTGCTTGTTGCGAGGCAAGATTACCCGCTTTCCCACTTTCCAGTATCGTCAGAGCCCGAGTCGCGTCACAGTGCTTAAATTTGCATACGCGATCTGATTGGATGACGGATCCGTCGCTGCCGAAAAACGCCCCGTGCCCACTACCTCCGTCAGTTGTCCGTTGCCCATTGACTTTCAATGGGGACGGTCGCGCAATGCATTGTGGATCCGTCAGTTGACTTGGAGCGTTCGCCACCGTCAAAAAGTTGAAAAATGTTCAACTTTTGACGGTGGCGACGGCAGCGACGGATCCGTCATCCAATCAGATCGCGTATGCAAATGTAAGCACTGTGACGCGACTCGGGCTCTGACGATACTGGAAAGGGGGATAGCGGGTCTTCTTGCCTCGCAACAAGCAGGAAGAAGCGGGAAGAACCCGGCGAAGCGATTTGATTGGGTGACGGTTGCCTCTGCAAAGACTACTCCCCCATCCGTCAGCCACGCCTTCCCACGTCCGTTGACTGACGGTGCAGTGGGCACGAGGCGAAAGTTGAACATTTTTCAACTTTTTGACGGTGGCGAACGCTCCAAGTCAACTGACGGATCCACAATGCATTGCGCGACCGTCCCCATTCAAAGTCAATGGGCAACGGACAACTGACGGAGGTAGTGGGCACGGGGCGTAGTCCTTTGACTGACGGTGCAGTGGGCACGAGGCGTAAGCGCTGCCCGGCAACAATCCCTTTCTCCTCCTTGTCGCGGTTCAGTCTAACTTCACATTGATGTGGACGTGGAAGAACCAGGAACGTCGGAGAACCCAACGCGGTCATTTGAGATTCATAATATCGGCTCACACAGCTTTTGGCCGTGATAATATATATTATATGATATAGATATCTATGTAGGCTATATGATAATATTTAGATATAGAGCTCCAGGACTCCTGTGTGTTCTAGAATATTTACAGAACACGGCTAAAGGTAGTGGTGCCGAGATGATGCCTCATGAAACGTCAAAGCCTCAAAGCCAGATGAACCACCAAAGTGGTTCGTGCTCGAAGCTTCAAATGAGTACGCTAGGGACATCTAGGGGTGAATGAAATTATGACAACCCAACCCAAAATGTGATTTTTGCTTCGTGTGCCGATACAACATTAAATCATTTGAGAATTGAAGTCATTTCAATGATACATGTGTGTGAGTGTGACATTCATAAAATGGCACAGAGCTCATGCTAGAAAATAAATAATTTGGCAAAAGTGTGTCTTAACAGACGCTTTTATCCAAAGCGCCTTCGGTAAATACGGTAAATACACACCGACGGCAGAGTCACCCATGCAAGGCGACAGTCAGCTGTCAGGAGCAAAGTGACAGGGTCACAACAACACTGAGCTAGGAGGAACTGGGGATAGAACTGGCAACCTACTGGTTACAAGTTAACTGCTCTACCTCCTGAGCTAAGCCGACCCACACTGCATGATAACTGAGAAGGACTGATTAATTGAATGTCCATTAAAGTGTTCTGGACAGTGGTTATTGAAACCTTATTGGGAGCAACTAGATGAAAATGCTCCCAAACAGGGGAAAACCTTCTCTTCTTGGCAAACTCCATGATGAATAATGAACGTGATGTTTCGATTGATACTACAGAAAATGCAATGCTCAAACTACTACGATCACAGACTAGTGGTATATTGAATATACCACAAGGTTGTGATCGTATACGGGACATCTTTATAGTCGAAATCTCCCGCCAATACTGAACCCATATTTCGAAGCAGAAGTCCGAGGCGAAGCCTCGAACTTCACACCCTACGTCATTTCGCCAACGTGAATCCTACTCGAAGCGGAGCTTCGCTGGGGGAGGAGCCGAGATACTCGACACACGCCTCGATTCCTCGACGCAAAACGTAACATCACTAGCTAAAGGCTGTGTGCGCCTCGCCATTGCGATACATCCACTGTAAACAGAGTGCACGGTACCGTGGCTGCAAGCTGCTCAGGGCCACACCCCCACCCTCCTCCTTGACCCGCCTTGCTCCTCCTCATTTGCATTATAGCTACAGACGCCAAAACAGCGCATTTGGGGGAAGCTCAATGTGCGACTTGCTCGGAGTGGCTGTAAATCTGCACCACAGCTGAATTTCGGGAACGACTTTCAATACTTTTTTAGTTGCCCACTAATACCTATATTAAAGAATACATAAAATAGCATGTCATGGGACCTTTAAAGGTTGGGTATGGAATTCTCTTTTTTGACCATTTTTGCAAAATAACTTGACATCCTTATCTTAACCCACTTGGAGCCACTGAGTTGGAAGTACTGACATGAAAATTAAACAAGTCAATCATCTGTGGAACGGGCAGGGCTCGAAAAACTCCAGCCAATGATTTCCAGAACCACCGAGTGGCATTGGACAGTAAGTACGTCAATCAAACGGTCGTACTGCACTCCCCCTTCCCCGCTCCCCGCGCGTGACCCCTTCGTGCACGTACTCAAAGCTCGTGACCCAGAGCAAGCTTTTGTTTGTTGTTATCCTGCGGTAGCTACTGGAGCTAGCTAACTAGCTAATCCACATTTGGACCTAGCACTAGAAGACAACCCGAAACTCCAAGCTAGCCTGGCTAGCTCTCGCGCATCTGTGTTCGCTCTGGTGCATGATTGCGCGTCAATGTACTTGGAATGGGTGGAGTCAGAGTCAGCGTTGAAGGAGAGGGGGTAGGACCATTTGAGTTGTGTATTTTTAAATCTGCTGGCTTTCGCAAATCCCATACCCAACCTTTAATTATAGCGCCCCCTAGAGGTCAATGTTCACCAAATTCATGTGAAATTTGTGACAGGAGATGCATTTTGACGTTTTTTGACATAAACCAAGATGGCGGAAAATCCATCTTGGCGACATAGGGTGCGTTGAAATCGGCTTGGATCAAGGAATCCAATGATACCTTGTTTGTGAATATTGGATGAATGGGTCGAAAGTTATAAACATGAATGCATGTCCAACTTTGACCTGTTGGTGGCGCTAGAAGGCGTCACCAAGGCGTTCTATTGGCTGCCATAGACTCCCATTGAAGGATAATAATAAGAAAACATACGAAAACAATAGGTTGTCTCTCAGCTTCGCTGCTTGACCCCCAATCACAATGTAATAAAACGCATGGCACTCGATGACATGGGGCAGAAATCCAGAGACTGATGCATTGGGCCCCGTGTGTATGGGCTTCCTACCACATCCTTCTATCCCGGTTCTACCTTGCATTCCTTTGCTTCATTCTGATCCACGTGACCTTGTCCATCCAATCCCACAGGGTCAGGGGTTTGGGGCAGACTTTAAGGATCCATTGAAAGAACCACATTTACACTTTTTTATTTAATATTGGTTTTTATTCACACAAATCACTATTTTTGGAGATGCACACAACTAAAAGCACAAAATGGACAAATAAATCCAATTTACACACCGTAGCCTATTTTGTTGTTTTTGGGTGACAACTTGTTCTTCAATTTTATATTGAACTTTTCCCTGAGAATGGTCTCCACCTCCTCATCTGATAGGTCTCTTGTGTCTACGAGATCTACACCTTCGTCCGGCCTAAAAGTGACCTCCGTGTAGGTCCAGCCGAGCAGGATTCGAAACCCTGTTGGGGTTTGCAGAGAGGTGATCGACTTTGTGGTGAAAAGTTGGTTCGGCTCGGTCTGTCGTTTGTGGTTAATATCGGTGAAGTGGTCCTTTTCACGGGGGACCAGAGTGAAGCAATAGATCTGCTCCGTTGGTTTTTTCTCCTTCTCACCTGATTTAGCCAAGTCTGGATTCAGGATCTTCTGCTTCCGGCTGGTCTTCTCGAAGAACCAGAGCCCATCCTGGTCTATAAGACGGAATACCCCGGCGGCTTCGGTGTGATCCTTTCCAGACACAAGCTCTATGGGCTCCCAGATTTGAAAGGACAGTCCAAAGCTCACATCTGCGATGTACCTCCTGCCGTCGATGGTCACCATGTTGATGAGATGGCTCTCTGGGGCGGAGGGATCATTGGCATGGCCGAAGGTAACTCGGGCCCCCAGCATGACCGAGTCATAGCCCAGCTCTCTCAGCACCCATGCCAGGAGGTAGTTGCCCTCCATGCACCAGCCCCCACGCTGCTCTCTCACAATCTTATTAAAGATGGCTTCGTGGTCCATGCCGATCTTCTCACCACAGTGGATGCTCAGGTTTTCAAAAGGGACCGTCATCACAATGCGTTTGTGGATAGCGTTGAGGGTCGCCTGGTCTGGCTTCTCGAATGGGCCGCTGAATCCAATCCTTTTGAAGAACTCATACAAATTCATCTTGTCCTGAAATATTAGACACAAATCATATATAAAGGTTATTTTATTTTCTTATATAATTGCAAAGTGTCATCATCTTGTAGCCCTTGTGATCGAATAAAACATACAGAATGAATCAAGACCAAATCCCTGGTCAATCGAACAAAGAAAATAGCAGTTGGCTAAGTTAAGGTGTTCTTGGGTAGCCTGGAAAGCAGACGAATCTCGCAAGCTCATGTTTCATTTCATTGCTATCTCCGCTTTCAGAACTGTATTCAACCAACTGGAAGGTATATGAGAGGTTCCAGACTTGCAGTGTTCAATTTGTCTGTTGATGCCAGGCCACTTTAATACTGTCTCGGTAGTGGAATCTACGGACCGTTCTACATCAGCGGCAAATTGAAAATGCCTCAACACTCTTCTGCAATGTCATCGTATCCTTCCTATCCTTCTTTATTTGCTCCATAGTGTGCCGTGTTACCCTTTGGTTTCCTGATGTTGACCTCTCTGTGCATGGTCAAGGTTGATATCTTGTTTAGCAGCTCCACAGATAAAGGTCAACTCGCCCTTGCTTCAGGGGCAAATTTCCAAGGTATTATCCTCATATAAGACTGTGCTGCTGGTACATTTCCATTCTGCTGTGTGAATGTCTTTTTTGCTTCACCCTTATCCGTTAGCCCTGAGATGTCTTGAAGGTTCACCCTTAGTGCCATTCCCGAACTGTGGAAGATAACTGTCTAGAGACTCTTCTCAAGCCAGGGGCGTGGTCTTCCCTTGCACATAATGTAGATATGCTCAATATATCTGAATAAACTTAAAAAAGTTCTTGGTAAACACAACCTTGTGTCAGTGATTCCCGGAACGCTTTGCTTGCACAGAAGATACTGAACCAGAGAACCACTCAGATGACAGATAGAAAGCGTGGATAACAGGTATGAAATTAACACAAACTACCTCTCTAAATTCCTTTTGGGGATTCCATGTTATTAAGAATTATGAAGACAGACGAATGTGGTTCAATATCTTACTAACCATTGTGTCTTGGATCCACGGAGGAGGATTCAGGAGTAGGAGAGAGAGATCCGTAGTGCCGCAAGTCTTGTTGGTAGGACGTCTTCCCCGTCTTATAAAGACAAGGCAGATAAAACATGACTTATTAACCATCAAGACCAAGGGAGTGTAAAAGACAGGAATCACATTCGAAACACAGCCACAAATATAATTGTTTGATAGAGGAAACATCCTGAGAACAATCAAAACAGTGTTTAGGATATCTTATCACTTAAAGTAGGTATTAACATCTGAATTGGATTGGGGTCGTAATAAACTTTTGGCACAGCTATGATGTTGCTGTAACATAACAGAGTTCAGGGAGCATCTCTGCTCTCTGAAATATTGTGCAAAATTTTCAGCTGGCCAGCTGATAAATTGCCAACTAGGTAGCTCATTGCAAACTAGCAGCTTGCAAGACAAAATAAGGGTTTGATGAACAAAAAATGTTCATTGTTTGATATACATGTTGTGTAATTAAAATATGTAATTTGTTATTTCTTTGTTATTACACAGAATTTAGCCTACCCTGATTCTATATCCTCAAAGATTAATAATAATAAACGCACGAATACTATCTTTTTCTTCTCTTGGTGGCGTGAAAACCTGAAAAAGCTAACTTTCGACTGCCCAGGAAGTAGAGTAGTGTTATGCAGGGGGTAGTCTCTCAAAGCCAGACCAAACAACAGCAAGTAGAATGGGTAATGATGACTGACCAATGTGTTGACTTTGACCTGGAGTACACATATTTCAATAAACACCATGGGGGGGGGGAGGGGGCTTGTGTAACTATATGCATAAACTTGTGTAACTATAGGCAGATAACTTTGTGTTTTTTTGGACTTCGGTATTAGTGATGCGAAGTTTGGATCTTTTTTCGGATTCGGATCTTCGGACGTCGTTCATTCAAATTAAGGAATCTTTTTCGAGTCGAATCGTTCATTTGCGCATAGAAATAATGCGTGTCATATACGGCAGTCTAATAAGCTTGCGCATATAGGCTACTGAGTGATTTACCTCAACACATTAGGGGGGGCTTCATTCAAAGGAGTTTTTAAGCAGTACACGATATTACGACGGAGTATTAGGGCCAAACGTGAAGAATATTTTTTTTTTTTCGTAATGTCGAGAATATAGTTGAAATGTCATGTCGACTTTAATCTCGACGTGTCGACTTTAAACGCGAAATGTCGACTTTAAACTCGAAATGTCGAGAATGAAGTTGAAACATCATATGGACTTTAATCTCGATGTGTCCATTTTCCGTTCCTCTGTCAGCACGCAGACGCTCCGGGCATCCTCCCAAGCGTGCAGCGGATGACACAAAGTAGTCGGCAATAACCCTGGGGTCATTGTTTGTGGTGTAGGCCTCCATCCAAACAATATAGCGACTAAAACCGTCAATGCAACCACTGATGGCAATGCCGTATGGCTTTAGTTTATCGTACCCATCCATATGCTAGAGTGCATTCGGACCTTTACTGTGATATTGCCTGCGCCTCAGACGCCGGCCACGCCTTTGCTCGATCAGGATCAAGCAACTTGATTTACATTTACATTTACATTCAGGGCATTTAGCAGACGCTTTTATCCAAAGCGACTTACAATAAGTACATTTGTCATAAGAAGTGCATCAATATATCGCTGTCGGTACAGAAAGGATGTTGTTACAGCCATGATAGCAGCTACTACAGTTGCCACACAGTTAAGTACTACAATACAATACAATACAATACAGTGTACAATGGTGGTCAGAAGTGGGAAGGTGGCTATGCAGAGTCGAGGTGGACTCTGAACAGGTGAGTCTTGAGTCTTTTTCGGAAGATAGTGAGCGACTCTGCAGTCCTGAGGGCGGCAGGGAGCTCGTTCCACCACTGAGGTCCCAAAACCGAGAAAAGTTGTGACTTTGCTGAACGGCCTTTGCTAGCTCTTAGCGATGGCGGTTCCAGACGTCCAGCTGAGGTAGTTGAGCGGAGGGATCGAGCTGGGGTGTGTGGCTTTAGCAATGCTTGGAGGTAGGCAGGGGCAGTTCCATTGACTGCCTTGTATGCCAGTACCATCGTCTTAAATTTGATGCGAGCTACTACAGGGAGCCAGTGGAGGTCCCGGAAGAGGGGGGTCACATGGGAGAACTTCGGTAGGTTGAACACGAGGCGCGCTGCCGCATTCTGGATGCGCTGCAAAGGTTTAATCGCAGAGGCAGGAAGTCCAGCCAGGCGTGAGTTGCAGTAGTCGAGGCGGGAGATGACCAGTGATTGGACAAGAAGCTGAGCTGCTTCCCTTGTGAGGAAGGGCCGGATTCTGCGGATGTTGTAAAGTGCAAATCTGCAGGATCGGGCGACCGCAGTGATGTTTGCAGTGCAGGATAATTGATTGTCCAGTACCACCCCAAGGTTTCTGGCAGTTGGAGAGGGAGATACAGTGATGTTGTCGACGGTGACCAGTAAGTCCATGTGTGGGCAGTCTTTCCCTGGGATAATGAGGAGCTCGGTTTTGTTGAGGTTAAGCCTCAGGTGATGGGCAGTTGTCCAGGTGCTGACGTCCGCCAGACATTCCGAGATGATCAAGAGAAAAAAGCGAGTCTGCAAATCCGTGCCCCAATCCGTCCTTCATGGAATCCATGATTTAGAAAACGGCGGGAGTGCCATACTGGCAGACAAAACCAACTCGTCAATCGGCGAGCCAATAGGAACCCCTCTACTATCCAGCCTAACTGTTGTGTGGAGCGGAACGCGGCCGAGCGTTTCACATACATAGCCAGTGCCCGCATCGGGCACAGGAGATGCAACTCCGCCTCCGCCTCACTAGAATGAGGCGGGGGGGGGGAAAAGCCTTAAGCACAATATCGCTTGACCGGAAAGAACTATTCATGTTCTTAGGGAGGAACGCAGGATTAGGTCCAAGCAGCGCGAAGGAGCTGTCCTCGTTTAGCAACAAGCAGCTCGGGCTGACAGACAGAGCCGTCAGCTCACAGGCCCGCTTGGCAGAAACCAAAGCCAATAAGAGCGCAGTTTTAAAGGACAGGGCATCCAAAGGGGCCTGAGACAGAGGCTCGAAAGGGTTAGAGCTCGACCGCTGTTTGGTGGAGAGCAGAGGAGCGCACTCCCCGTTTGTTTATGTACGCTACCGCCGACACACTGTCTGTCCTGATCAGAACTTGGCGGCCACGTACCAGGTGAAAGAAATGCCTCAGCACTTTCCTCACAGCGACGAGTTCCAGCACATTTATGTGGACTGTAGGGGGAGTGCGCTAGACCCCGAAGCCGCCGCCATTTGCGCCATTTCAAATTTCAGCCGCCGCCAGCCAATAATTGTATAAGCCAAAATAAGCCGCCATCTGATAAACTTTGGCTGAGCCAGCTAGAATTATTTGCATCAAGTAATAATTCCATCACATAGTAGGGCTTTGACTCCGAAAGTGAATGAAGTATTGACTAGACAGCGATTTATTAGAAACCTAATAAACCGTTGGATCACGTAAGACCGGTAACCATAGCAACGCCGGTAAACAAACCTCGCAAGGCCCAATCCAGGTCTTATTGAAGGCATTTAATGGTCAAAATATTATAATAAATATTTGAATATGTTCGAATATTAATATTAATAAACAAACTAACTTCAAATATGATTTTTGGGCAAAAGTCAAAGCCCTATCACATAGAGACATACACACGAAAAATGTCAGCCATTTGTAGCCATGAAAAATTTGGCGGCTGCAGCAGCCATTTAGGTTTTGGCTGAGCCGGCTAGCCAGCCAATAACTTCATCAGCCAGCCATTATTCTCAAAACAAATGGCTTCGGGGTCTAGCGTGCACCACTCGCGGCCCACCGAGTGAGAGAGGCACGTTCCTCCCCAACCCGTCAACGAGGTGTCCATGAAGACCACTACGTAAGACGTCACTCTGCCCAGGGGGACACCCCTGAGAAGGGCGGGGGGGGTTCCCCAATATTCCAGGTCTGGTGACACCGAACGGGGTAGGAGGAGCACCCTGAGCTTGTGTCGCACGGGGTCCAACCATTGGCGAGCAAACCACCGCTGGAGTCTGCGCATAAAGAGCAGACCCAGGGGAACCACGGGATGGGCGGCTGCCATCAGCCCTAACAGGCGCATGGTGGACAGCGCGGTCACGTTTCCGAGAACGCGAAAGCGGGAGAGTGCCAACAGGATGGTGTCTCGCCGAGGAGGCAAGAGCATCGCTGTCATGGCGCTCTGATAGTGAGCATTCCGAATTTCCTCGCGGCAACGAATCTGTTGAACACGCGAAGATCGAGAATAGGTCTCTTCTCGGGAGTAAAACGGGAGTAGTAGCGGGAGTAAAACCCTAGGTGTGACTCGTGGGGGGGAACGACAGTGATGGCCCCCTTCTCCAAGAGACGGGCCACCTCTGCTGCCAGAGCCGTGCTTGCCGCTGGGTCCAGTAGCCTGGTCTCCACCAACCCCATAAAGGGTGGGGGGACGGCGCTTCAACTGTATGGGATGACCCCATCTCAACGTGTTGTCCAACCACGATGGTAGAACGCACCGCTCTAGCAAACACGCATAGCAATCTGAGAGAGGGCGAGCTGACAGCTGAGGAACGCTGTCCAGGAATAACCGTATTCGTCGGCCCCTACCGCCTCCACACAGTGTGTGGACCAAGGGGGGCATCCCATGAAAGGCAGGAGGCTCAGCGAGCGTGGTTGACGTTACAGAGCTAGTCGCTGTGCAAACAGCGAGCTGTCTAGACGCCGCACTCGTGTCCGCTGAACAGGCAGCGAGCCGTCTAGCCGTAGCACTCGTGCCCGCGCGTTGTCCGCTGGCTGTAACCACAGCGCGCAGACCCGTCTTCTCACCTTCCACAGACTGTAGAAGGGAGGTAGAGGGGATAATGTGGGAAACTAGGAGACTAGTACAAGCGTCCGCATCCGCGGGCTTGTGTAATGAGTCTCCAGTCCGCCCAAGAAGCTCAAAGGGACACCGCTTCTTAGAAGCAGGTGAACCAGAGGTTATGTAAACACGCCGTCCGGCCGCCCCCCTACAGCCATCTGGCTGAGGGGGGGAAAGAGGTAATCTAAAGGAATATCGCTCTTTAGGGAGTATGTACTGCCGTTCGGTCGAATAGTCTTTTTTTTCTTTATTAGGGTAAGAAAAAGTGGGAGCAAGCTTGCGGAACCTCTGGCCCCGCCATGCTGCTCTCCCCGGCTGCGGCAGCGGCTGCTGTTGATGCTGCTGCTGCTGCTGCTGCTGCTGCTGCTGCTGCTGAGGTATCGGCAGTGGCGAACTTAGCCCTTTGGGGGCTCAAGGCGAACAGTCATTTGGGGGCCCCTGCATATACCGGTCTAATGTACCTTATATCGCATAATGAGATACTCCATACAAGGGATGAACAAAAGTCGCTATCCTTCTTTCATGCAAATGTTAATTATCTATTTACAAATTGAGAATAACATACAAAACAATAAGATTAGTTATATTGACACATTACACTGACTGTTAACCTTATGTCATCATTTACCTGAGGGTTTACAGTAGGTCACAGCAGCTATCTGCTGTGACCTACTGGAAACCACTACTGGAAACCTACTGATAGCTGCTTCCAGCTATCAGTATTTTTCCTGTGCTCTTCAGACCTTTCATGGTTGATTAGCATTGCAAGGTTTTTCGGGTCATTAAATCCTTCCTCACTCAGTTATTGTTTTTGTTTTCTAAAAAGGCAACAACAAAAAGAAAAAAAACACGGTCTGCACTATCACTGTAGACTAACCAAGACCTGTTCACCCTCTCACCATTTTTCATTACTATGTAATAGTATGCTTTTGTGAATCTGCGGCCCTTTTCATTTTGCGGAAAATCTTTATCTTTGACCTTGACTGGCCCCAATTTGACTATCGAGCAGCGCTCTCTATCAGTGAGCAGCTTGGGCCAGAGTGCTGGGTCATCCACAAGAATATGTGTCTCGCAGTCATAGTTATCGTTATTGTCATCATTTTCAATAACCGAAGTGGATGAAGGAGAGTCAGAAATATTCACTACCAGTTGTGCATCATCTCCGTCAGTTTGTTGACACACGTCATTAGCATCGCTGCTGGCTGAGCCAGAGCCACTTGGAATGAAAGGAGCAGTAACGTTATTGACAATAAACAACGTTGACGGCTGCTCTTGATCCGCCGACGGTCCCGCTGCCACTGCGGTGGCTGTAAAAAAAAAAGCTGGATAGCTTTGGCAGCTTTGAAAGAAAGTCCTGCCTTTTTTTTTTCCTTCTTTTTATGTGACCAGCTTTCGTACGATCGCTTCATGTTTTACTCGATTTATGTCTCACTCGATTTCTCTCTACTCTTACTTACTCTACTGTTTTGAATTTGTCATCATTCGAGGCACAGACGAACACCCTGTCCGTCAGGCCAGTAACCTGCTTCTGGAGGCGGTTGGGGGGCAGCGGCTTCTCGTTAGGACGCCATCCGGCGCCCGGACAGAGAAGCGCTGCTAGGGAAGGCTCCAGGCGAGGGATCCCCCTTGCCTGAGTATCAGCCCACCCCTCCACGTTGGTGAAGTCAGTGAAGGCCCTCACCAGGGCCTTCAGAGTAGAAGGGTCCCCACCCGCAGCGGTGAAAAGGTGCTGAACCGGTGGGAACAGGGGGCACTGGGAGGAACTGTCTCCCAGTTCCTCCCAGTGCCCCCACCCGCAGCGTGGGGGCACTCGCCCTGCATGCGAAAGCACTCGCCCTGCATGTCATCCGACATGGGGGCGAGAGGCGGGGCTGGCATAGGGATGCCCTTGATGGCCGCCGCCTCACCCATGATCTCGCCGAAAAGATGGGCCATCCGGCGTGGTTTCTCCTTCGGGACGACAGTGGCTTTGGTGGAAGCCCCGGAGCGGGAGAACCCGGACGCAGAGTCAGCAAAGACGTCGTCCACCTCGATGTGCTCGTCGTCGGCGTCCTCGGTGTCCGGAACTCCGGCCCTGAAGATGTCGATGGCCTCAGCGAGGTGCACCAACGGGGAGACGGCGGAGGAGGCGGGAGCCCCACGGCAGCCGCGGCGTGTTCAGCGCCTAGGCACCTGAAACACGCCAGGTGCCCGTCACCCTGCGCCAGGGAAGCGGGACAGGAGGCACACTAAGGTCCTGAAAAGGGCCCCTAGCTCTTATAGGAGCGCACTCCAGTGGCCCTGAAAAGGGCAGTTGGTCCGTAGCCTCGCACACGCCGCTGCCACCAGTCATCAAAGTCTTCATATCTTCTTTTTCCGTAGATCAGTACAAGTGCTGAAAGAAAAGGGAGGATGAGCGGCGCATACCGCCGCCTTATATACACAGTACCGTGGGAAATGTGGGCGGTGCCCACGTTGATTGGTGCATAGTTGACATTTTTCAGTGCTTGCGTCCGTGCGAGCGCGCACGGGACAAGCCCATAAGGCGAAGCCTAGACGGCGTAGCCTATATGAAATAACCTTTATGTATTGCACGGAGGTGCAAGCTGCAACCATCTGTATCCTTGCATCTGCCCATTTCCAGACAGTTCAAGTTTGCAAGAACGCGACCACTTCTTCCAGGTTTGTATGATTCCTCCTCCTGAACAGACAAAGTTTTCCGCACAACCTTTTCAGCGTCCTTACACTAATCACACACTGTGGTTCTGCTCTAAAACAGCGAGGATCTCCTTATTGTTAAACCCGATTCTGAAATACAATTTTACCAAATAATCTACACAAGCCATTGGATTCAGTGCAGGCCCTGTGGAGCGGTTGCTATCTCTCCCAACTAATTGCCACTGTATTCAATGTCATATCGAGATTAAAGTCGATATGACATTTCAACTTTATTCTCGACATTTCGAGTTTAATGTCGACATGTTGACTTAAAAGTTGACGTGTCGACTTTAATCTCGTCACGGCAGAAATATATTTTTTCTTCATGTGTGGCCTTAATAGAGCTCGTAAATCGCCATTGCTCATGGGACCTATGAGACCGAAAAAAATTAATGGGAGTCAATGGAGAGAAAGTAATTATTTTCCGATCCCAGTCTTTATATGCCCCGGATTACACATATGTTGTTTGTGGATTTAAATGATAATTTTTCAAGCAAAGAAAACTATAATTTAGCGGGTAGGAGTTTGATATTGGTTAGTTTTTGTGTGGGGCGCTTTGTGGACAACTCCCGCTGCTCTCGACGCGTATGATATACGTCACCACCACTAGCAAACAGATCGAATAGATCCCGCAGTCGGAACATGGCTGTGTCTTTGGTGCACTTTACCACCTTCTTTCAAGGAGAGCACAAAAGCCTTGATCGAGGTGAAAGAAGGTGGTAAAGTGCACCAAAGACACAGCCATGTTCCGACTGCGGGATCTGTTTGCGAGGTCCTCCTCCTGTTCAGGAGGAGAACCTGAACAGACGCGTTAATTTACTAGTCGACGTGTCGACTTTAATCTCGTCACGGCAAAAATATTTTTTTTCTTCATGCGTGGCCCTAATACTCCGTTGTAAATACTCCGACGTAACTTTAGGACACACATTTAAACATCACATAGACAAATTGCGTTTAAGTAGTGGAAATCCAAATCTTACTTATTTTATAGCTTAAGGTTTATGGTTTCAAGTTGATATATGTCATGCATGGTGAAATGAAGAGTCCACTATACCCGTGTTCAATCAGGTCATATGTTAAAAGCCTGTGCGAAATATCCGAAGGAAACAAGAGAACGTCAAATCGAAACAAATAATGCTCAACAAACAATTGTCAATAAAGATTTGAACGTGAACTGTCTCGTTAAACTCCGCCCAGGGAAGTGGTATCCTGGCTGAGCAGCATTACCTAACATCCACATGTTTTCAGGCTCTACGGTTGGTACCAAACCACAGACTGATGAATGATGACGACCATCCTCATGAATCCCATCCGCCTGCACTATAAACAGTAACACAGTGGCGTGCTTCAGTTTCCTCATTCATACCCATTCCTTATTTGTTTTTCAGATGACAACCATGAGAAGCACAAAAAAAGACACATGTTTGATCACAGGAGGAAGTGGTTATTTCGGTTATCGGTAAGCACTGAGGATCATTGAATACAGGCCTAAATATATATTCGTGAATGCATAATACAACAACCCTGCAAATTGTTATGTAGTGGCGTTCACTGCTGTATCTATTATCGCCACTAGAGGGAGCCATCACACCATTTAATATGCCTAAATCTTTTGGCAGACCGATAACAGCTGTGTCCTCCAAAAATAGTTAAATTCGTCCATAAAAGCAAAGTCATTCCTTTACTAATTTAGTCATTTCCTCCATTGTGATTAAGAGTTCGGTTTGGATTCTTGTGTTAACTGTGGCTGTATTCCAGGCTTACTGATCGCTCTGATAAAACAACTGTTCTTTATAATATTGTCGTACAGGGGAGGGGAACTATTACACAGGGAGGCCAATATGTTTAGGATTACGTTACATGTCGAATATAAATAACGCTGAACCACCACAATAAAGAAGGAGGCCTTTACTCAGATCCCTCCCATTGCACAGATATTAATTGATCAAATAGATGTCACCAGCATATCCATTATTAAAGTTCTGTCATATATCTGGTATCAGTTGGTTTCCATACTGGAGTCACCCCTAACCCTCCTCTCTGCAGCCTGGCCTGCTCGCTCCAGTCCAAGGGGTCCACCGTCATTCTGTTTGATGTGATTCCGCCCGTGACCGGACCGCTCCCAGAAGGCATCACGTTCCTCCAGGGAGACATCCGGGAATACCCTCAGGTGCGGCGCGCCCTCTCCGGGGTTGACTGCGTCTTCCACTCGGCCTCCTACGGCATGTCGGGCCGCGAGCAGCTGAACCGCCGCCGCATCCAGGAGGTGAACGTCGGGGGCACCCAGAACGTCCTGGAGGCCTGCGTGGAGACGGGGGTCCACCGGCTGGTCTACACCAGCACCTTCAACGTGGTGTTCGGGGGTCAGGTGATCGAGAACGGCGACGAGAGCCTCCACTACCTGCCCCTGCACCTCCACCCCGACCACTACTCCCGGACCAAGTCCCTGGCCGAGATGGCGGTGTTGGGGGCCAACGGCGCCGCACTCAAGTCCGGCGGCGGCTCGCTGCGCACCTGCGCCCTCCGTGCCGCCGGTATCTACGGGCCCGGGGAGCAGCGGCACCTGCCCCGGGTGGTGGGCTACATCGAGAGGGGCGTGTTCCGCTTCGTCTACGGCGACCCCGCCAGCAGGGTGGAGTTCGTCCACGTCGACAACCTGGTGTCGGCCCACGTGCTGGCGGCCGGAGCCCTGAGCTCCGGGAGGGAGCCCAGCGCGGCGGGAGAGGCCTACTTCATCTCAGACGGCCGGCCCGTCAACAACTTTGAGTTCTTCCGGCCGCTGGTGGAGGGGCTGGGCTACCCGTTCCCCACGCTGCGCCTGCCCTTGTCCCTGGTGTACTTTGTGGCCTTCCTCACGGAGATGCTCCACCGCCTGGTCGGGCCGCTCTACAACTTCCAGCCCCTGCTGACGCGCACGGAGGTGTACAAGACGGGGGTGACCCACTACTTCAGCCTGGCCAAGGCCCGGGCCCAGCTGGGGTACGAGCCCCGGGAGTACGACCTGGCGGAGGTGGTGCAGTGGTTCAGGAGCCGGGGCCACGGCAGGAAGCCCGGAGGCTCGGCCCTGGGGAGGCTGCTGCTGAACGCGCTGCTGGTCTGTGTGATGGTGGCGCTGGCTCTGTCGTACCTCCCGGGCGTCGGTGGCTGAGGTGGCTGAGGCGACCGATTCTTGACAGGCTGGGTACTTTATTCCATGGGCGAAATTTGGTCTCAGCTTTGGTAGGGACCCTTCACAGACATAACCCAAAATCACTACGTAGACTGCATCATGCTGGACAATAAATACTTTAATAAAATACAATCTAGATTTACATGTGCACTTATTCACATTTAAACTAGCCTACTGCAAAAAATGGTCAGGTGAGTAGAAGTTAGGAACTTCTTAAGCGAATAACGTGGAGGCAGGTCAGAAGTGCGCGTGTGCTCCAGAGGTCACGTGAATATTCAATCGGTGCTCGTGCCCATTCCGCGACACACACTAACATTGATATGTGTACGATACTTCCTCGTGCGCACCAAATACTTTCCCGTGCGCACCAAATACTTTCCCGTGCGCACCAGATTTTTTCTCGTGAGCACCAGATACTTTCTCGTGCTCACGAGAAACGTTTAATTTTTCTTTTACCCCATGTCCCGTACTATCAAAATACTAGGCTGGAAATACATTTACCATGAGATCATGTTTTCACTTGCTTTGTATGTTTGTGTATGTGTTTCCTTGTGTCTGTTCTAGTGCTACCAGTTTGTACAGCTGACAACAGCTTACAATAAATAATATTATCTTTAAGAATAAATGTGCCTCCTGCATGAGCTGTGCGTAGCTGGATAGGGCCGCAGGCCTACTACTGTATTTTGTTTCATGTGGGAGATGAAATTTCTATAGTTTACTATAGTAAATAAACTATAGTATACCCTATATATACTATAGTAAATATTGTAGTGTTTTTTAACCTTACTATAGTACTTTTACTACAGTAAACTATAGTATACTACAGAAAATTATATAGTTTACTATAGTAAATAAACTAGTATACCCTATATATACTATAGTAGATATTGTAGTGTTTTTTAACCTTACTATAGTAGTTTTACTACAGTAAACTATAGTATACTACAGAAAATTCTATAGTTTACTATAGTAAATAAACTACAGTACACCCTATATATACTATAGTAAATATTGTAGTGTTTTTGAACCTTACTATAGTAGTTTTACTACAGTAAACTATAGTATACTACAGAAAACTGCAGTTTTATTACTACAGTATACCACATATATACTACTACAGTAAACTATAGTATACTACAGAAAACGGCAGTTTTATTACTACAGTATACTACATTATATACTACTACAGTTTACTACATAAACTACAATCTACTGAAGAACAGAACTTTTATTATACTTTTATTTTGCTGTAGAATACTACAATTACGATACCATAGTACTATATATACTGCATTACAATAACTGCAGTATGCAGTATTTTGTTGTTCTTTTAACTATGTCATTGTGCTTTACCTAATGGATATTTTCAACTGTATCACTTTTTGTTGTTGCCATTTTTAACCATAGTGCTGTAACAATAATTCACTGCACATAAATTAGGCTTACAACCACCATTAACACAGTGTTTTCTACAGACTGCTAAAATACAAAAAAAATAGAACAAAAGTTTAACTTTCTTTAAACAGTTGATAGTTTATAGTTTCTGAAATTTGGCAGCATTGTTCAGCTTTTGTCGTATAAATGCTTTTATGTTCGTATCAGTTACGTAGGAGTAATTCAACTTTGCAGCATCTGTGGGAATACACACACACACACACACACACACAAACACATACACGAAAGATGAGCATGAGAATGAGGGTATCACTCAACCAATATCTTTTCTCATTTCTATATACCTACTTGTTATTTCAACAAGGTCCTGTTTGGCTAGGCCAGGTTTTCCTTCTGTGCAGCTGCTGGATGAATGGCCTGCCATATATTCCCTGGTATACATCCCATGTAGTAGATAATTTATGAACTTCTGGGGGCTTTGGAAGGAGCAGCGCTCCACAAGTCCTTTTGGAATGACCTTTAATGCAAGTAGATAACATTACCACAAATCTACTTCAACAAACATCAGACTAGCGTTTTACCTCAATGATATATATATGCGTTTAGATTAACCGAGTGTATGGCTGATGCATTTAGAAAAACAGTGCAACTGAAACTAAGTAACTTAACCTATACAAATAAAGTCAAACAGATTCTTACAGAGTGGCCCAGGGCCTCTGTTGCTGATGCTGATGATGGACCTGGAGCTGGTGATGGGTCTTCTGTTGCTGGTGCTGGAACTGCTGTTGGTGCTGGTGATAGTGTTGGTTCTGGTCTTGGTCTTGGTCTTGGTCTTGGTGTTGGTGTTGGTATTGGTGTTGTCGTTGGTCTTGGTGCTGAGCAGAGAAACTCCTCCATCTTCTGCAAAACGTCTGGCAGCACTGAGCAAAGGATTCATAATAGCCTTTTAGCTAACATGTAAAACAGAAAAACCCTTGCGTAAAAAAAAACAAAGTTTTCAACAATAGCATTACATTTCAATGTTGCTATTTTTGCCTTGAGAGAATCATTTTCCCTCTGCAGCCTGTGGTTGTTCTCCCTCAACAGCTCACAAGATGGGTGATGGCACTGAAAATAAAAATTCCATTAAAAAAACAAAACTGACTCACATACACCTGGGCAAATACCTACAGAAGCCAGTTAGAGGGTACAAAGCTTACAGCTGATAAATTACAGGAATATATTGCTGTATCTATCCCTATACTATAGAGTTAGGAAATAAAAACTTTAATTGTGGGTAGAACATTAAGTGCAGACAGTTTATTGCTTTAGTGGATCTTACTTCATTCCTGGTTTCTTTAATTGAGTTCAGCTGACATGATCCGATGACAAACAGAAGATGTACATAGAGTTAAGGGTTACATCAAGACTGTACAACAGAGGTCAGCAGGGGGGATGAGCCTGAGCGAGTAGACAAGGCAGGCGGAACAGGAGATGAATACTCAAATCTAACTTGTTAATGTGTACACCTCAAAACGTAAAACCTTTGTTGATACCCTTGACAACATTTCACTTTCATTTAATATTGATGGGGCTTCAGTTTTTAAATCATCCAATTACTCAATTTGGCCAATTATCTGCACAGTCAATGAACTTCCATCTACTATCCATGGAAAGTATGCTCTTCTACATTCCCTTTGGTTTAGTTCTAAACCCGAAATGCCAACACTGTTAAGGCCATTTGTCAAGGAATTACAAGATCTATTCACAGAAGGGTTTTCTTGGCATGACAACACTGGTCATAAACACACCACAAAAGTTGCCCCAGGTGTCTGCATATGTGATGCGCCAGCCCGTGCCATGTTACAGGACATGAAACAATTTAACGGCAGATATGGGTGTGGGTTTTGTCTGCATATGGGAGAAATAGAACCAAAGGGAAAAGGGTTTACACGTGTATATCCTCACTCTACTGAGTATCCTCAACTAAGAACACATGATCAGACTACCCATCAGGCATCTGCTGCAATACAATCAGACACAGATGTTAATGGGGTTAAGGGACCTAGTCAACTGCTGCTACTTCCTAATTTCGACATTATCAAACATTTTGTCCCAGAATATATGCATAGTGTTTACCTTGGTGTAACAAAACAATTTGTCAGTATTTGGTGTGGTTCAAAAAACTCTGCTTTGCCATTCTATTTACAACCGAAAATAATCCAACAGATTGACAGTTCTCTCCTCACCATACACCCACCACATGAAGTCAAAAGATATCCAAGGTCATTGTCCGAGAGACACTATTGGAAGGCATCTGAATGGAGGGCCTTTCTTTTCTTTTATTCCCCCATTATTTTGAAAACAGTTTTACCCCCGGTTTATTATAATCACTGGCTATTACTTGTCTTCTCCATCTACACACTCCTCCAGGATCATATCCAAAAAGCTGATCTTTTGCATGCTTCCTCTTGTCTTACGTGTTTCGTTGTCGAGGTACAAGAGCTTTATGGAAAATGTTATGTATCTTATAATGTTCACTGCTTAACCCATCTTAGCAACGCAGTTGACATGTTGGGTCCGCTGTGGGCCAACTCTTAATTTGTTTATGAAGACACAATTGGCACTCTTCTTGAAATGTTCAATGGTACACAGGCAGTCCCTGAACACATTTTTAAGAGATTTTTTAACACAAAAACACTAATGCACCACACTGAATTATTCAACAATGCCAGTGATGATGTCTGTGATCTTTTCAACAAACTTGTTAACAAAGACAATACAGTGTTAAAATAATACAAAGTAGGTAGTGGTGCTCGGGTTGTCGGGAATTACACAACAAGAGTAATTACAGTGGGGGAGTCCATTCTCTTTGGAAATTATATAGAGGCCAGTGTCAAAGAATTCAAGAGATGTTTCATCCACCACACTTTATACACCACGGAAATGTATGCAGCAAATTTTAAACGCAATAATTCTTGTGTGGCTCTAAAAAACGGAGAGCATGGTAGCATTAAATCCATACTACTTTGTAAGCTCAATTGTGGTTGCTTATCAGCATGCAAGTGTGAAGAGGTGTACCTACAAATTTTTAGATTCAAAAAGGATTCCAGACAATTAAGAATCTATGATGATTTTGCTAAGGTGAATACTGCTAAGCAAATTGTGAAGTTCAGAAAGACCCATGAAATACTTCTTTGCAAACCTGACTGACTGACTGACTGACTGACTGACTGACTGACTGACTGACTGACTGACTGACTGACTGACTGACTGACTGACTGACTGACTGACTGACTGACTGACTGACTGACTGACTGACTGACTGACAGACAGACAGACAGACAGACAGACAGACAGACAGACAGACAGACAGACAGACAGACAGACAGACAGACAGACAGACAGACAGACAGACAGACAGACAGACAGACAGACAGACAGACAGACAGACAGACAGATAGATAAATAGATAAATAGATAAATATGTTATATAAAACGGATAGCAAGCAAAAGCTAAACCAGACTGTCAATCACATACTTTGGGTCCATTCTAACTTATGGTAAGAGGCTAGTCTTTAAATCTTTGCAGTGACTGAATGTTGATGATTGTTTTGAATTAGATGAGTGTGTGCGACTGTGCGTGTGTCCTTTCCGGCTTCGGCATACTGTATGGTTATTAAGGCCTTGTGGTTAGTTGTGGTCTTAGTGAAGCAGCCTAGCCTTGGAGTTGGATAAGTTTGAGTGATTGTGTACAGGCGTGTGAGAGTGAGAGAGAGAGCACACCCGCAGTGGTGGCTTGTTGTGGGCTGTCTGTCAGCATCCGCCGGGTTGGACGATGTGCTTTGTGTATGTGTTCAATCTGTCTGGTCGTATTAGCGGCAGATTGATGGTTAAATAATGTCCCACCACGATCGGTTATACTTGCAGGCATTCATTTGCAAGTGCCCTGATTGTGTGTCCGATAGGCTAAGTTAGCCCTATCGGACTAACTAGTCCGATAGGGCTAACTACCACTATGTCCAAGTCATATTTAACAAAAACAACCTTTTATTATTAGGCCTATTAATTATGGACTGTTCTATGAAGAGAGTGAATGGTACTGTAGGGACAAATTATTTTTTTGTAAAGAACATTATTTTCATTATAATTAAACGAAATATCCAAGTAAATTCTCATTACCGAAATGCGTCCGGGTCCATTTTTCTAATGATCTTTTTAATTTTCTAAAAAGTCCTAAACAAAAGTATGTAATATTATGTAGAAGTGTCTATATTTAAGATAACTATGCATATTTATGGTATTTAACACACATATTTTCTTATTTAATTGAAAATAGTTGTGTCTGCACTGAATGGTCCTCATTACCGCAACGCAACTTCTGCCTTTAAAAACTACACTGTCAGTTTAAATTTACAAGCGTTCCCATGATGCATCACTTCATACAGAAGCTTCAAAATGTACAGAAGGTCAGTTATTTTATCTTCACTCACATTATGAAATGTTTGTAAATGTTGTTGAATCTTCCTCCTGTTTCACTGTCGATTATCATTAGGCTACCGATATGGGGTGATTATCTATACTTTAAATAAAAAATAAATTATTTGTTTGTGTTGGTAATGACAATATAAGACTTTAACATGAAGCAAAGTCATGTTAGCATTTCATGTTATTTGCTAACTTAGCTAATAGCACCTCATTACCGTAACTCATTTTTCTCATTGCCGCGCACTTTAAAAGTGCATATCGGTAATGATAAGCTGTGTTGCGGTAATGAGATCTTGATATAAAATTCATAAATAAACATTCAGCAGCTTTTTTCATTAATATTTTATGACGTTCTAACAATTATTAATATTTTATTAATTTGATCATTATTAACTATTTAATTACCATGTTATTACTATGTAATTACTCCCTTATTGTGTACCCTTATTGTAAAGTGTTGCCGAATTGTTTCAGACAGTTAATCAGAGGACAAACATATGAGGCCATGTTTCAATGATCATGTGGAATGTTTTTTGTGATTGTTACCAAGACTGACAGAAAACCAGCGCAAGAAGGCTGCAGCCAAAGGTTCATAAAGCACAGGGAGAAATTATATGCAAATCCTCAGCTGCTGGAAGAGTACAGGAGAAAGGAGAGAGAGAGAGGTACATGTTAGTTACTGAGATAGGGGAATGCGTCATCACTTTAATTATATTTCCACTCTTGTATTATGCCTACATTTACATTTTCTTCATTAAAGGAGTCAGTGATTCTGGAAAAGGCCTGTTGGCAGAAATGTTTTGTCTATCAGTGAATATCTCCTCATGTTCCACTGCTACTGTGTGTCCGCTGAAAATGAAAAAAAATCCAGTGTTAAAACATAGCCCAGGCTCTGTTAACTCCATGTTGCTAGATATGGTGGGCCCCCTTTGTTTACAGAGCCTAGGCTGTGTGTTAACACCAGATTGGTTTTAGAACACACACAATTCTGAAAGGTATTTGGATTTGACAAAAAGTGATTTTGTCATCAATTGTTCACCAGAATTGATGACTCCACCTTTAATAACTAACATAATGTATTATTGTTGTTTTGTTTACTGTTGAATAATGCTTGGCCAAGAGAATTTTTTTGGTGACTTATAGCACAAATTATGAGGACATTAAAAATCTGTTTATTGGCATCTGACTCATTGATATTTCCTTTTTTATAGATATATAAAGTGTAAATCTGAGGGTTTGCTCAAATCTGTCAGTGACCTGGATGCAAAAGCAGTAAAAAAGCAACAAAAGAAATGGAGAGAAAATTCCGCAAAACATTACAGAAAGAATAAGATCCTGAAAGATGTTTTGGATCTCACGCCACCCTCTGATGAGACAGATGTACAGCCTGGACCATCACGAAGGGTCTTGCATCCTATTGCAGAGAATGTTGGAAATCACTGCTCATGAAGCTCCATCACCATCAGACTACCCAAGAACATCAACATCAAAAAAAAGAAAACAAAAGCCTACCACTGTGTCGAAGCTAAGAGTGAAACTAAAAAAAAATATGAAATCACTGGAAAATAAAGACAGAGTAATAGAAAGGCTGAGAAAGCAAATTAAACGAATGGAAATGAGAAGGGAAGAAAGAGGAAAATGCAATCTGCCTACAAAAGAAGTCTGTTCATCAATGAATAGGAGACAGCTGATCGGAAGTGTGGTAAGAACCTTCTTTCACCTTCACAAGCGATTCCTTACAGAAAACCCAACAAAAAGGATTTCTCTGGCTCAGTTTTTTAAACTGCATCCATTTTGGATCTCTAGTCCAACACTATTGGACAGAGAAACATGCGCATGCAAAATACACGAGAATTTCCAAAGCAAAATAAGTTGCACCAACTTGGGATTCTAGGCACCTCTTCTCTTGCTTAGAGGTTGTTGACTGTGGTGTGTGAGAGAGTTGATTGAGTGCATGTACAGGCGATGTAGCGATTGCCAAAACAAGAAATTTTCCCCAATGTTAGACCCAAACATAAAAGACAACATTGTCCAGTGGAAGGAGTGGGTGAGCAAGTCCACTCCCTACAGTAAGAAGGGCCAAAATGGATCCACATTTGAGACAGAGGTCAAAACAACCTCCCGAGAAAAAAGCTCTGCCTCCATTGAGAAGCTTGTGAGTATGACTCAAGATGGCCTTGGTCGTTTATGCAAACACATTTACAATATCAAGCATCAATTTCAGTCAATTCAGTGCTTGCAGGCAAACCTACAGGAAAATGAAGCTGTAGTTCACGTAGATTACAGTGAAAATTATAACCGCAAATGGAGCAGGGAGATAAAAGAAGTCCATTTTGGAGGCTCACATAGACAAGTGACACTCCACCCAGGGGTGCTCTATGTGAGTGGAGGAATTTGCTTCTGTGTCAGACTGTCTGAGGCATGATGCTGCAGCACCATGGGCACACCTGAGCCCAGTTTTAGAGCACCTCCGCGTTCAATACCCTGCGGTCACCAAGGTCCACTTCCTGTCTGATGGGCCTACATCACAGCACAGGAATAAAACAGCTTTTTACCTGGCTTCAACTGTGCCATTCCTAAAAGGTTTCAATTATGTCACATGGAACTTTACTCATGGCAAAGGAGCACCTGATGGTGTTGGAGGTGCTCTGAAGAACTTAGCAGATCGGATTGTGGCACGTGGGACGGATATACCCGACATGAGAGCTCTCATTACAACTCTAAAGGAGCACTCCTCAGTAAAGATATTTGAAGTCAAAGAGGAGGAGATACTCAAAAGTGCGGAACTCCCACGCTCAAACCTGTGCCTGGCACAATGACTGTGCACCAGGTAAGTCCTCTCTATGCTTTAAATTATTTTTGTTTTCTAAACCTGAAAGATTATCAAGATTTGTAATTATTTTTTTTCTCCTCTATTCAAAGCTCATTGCAAAGAAGGCGGGCTGCATCAGGGTCAGAGAAGTCTCCTGCTTCTGCAAAAACTGGTGCGACTGCAACACTCCAAAAGATTTTACATTTTCATGTAATAACAGTGAAGCAGAGAATGAGGGAGGAGCAGAAGGAAAATCGATTGAAGTTGGGACATGGGTGCTTGTGAACTCCGATGGAGACCTTTTTCCAGGCATTGTTACACAGGTATGTAAGTCCAATGACAAAGCTTGCATACAGTATAAAAGTAATTCATAAATTCAAATCGGAAGATAAATAAATCTTTACTAAATAGAATGATATTTCTGTTAAGTGTAAATGAATTGTTATGTTTAAGATCACTCTGACCCTGCAGCCACCACCATTGTCCAACTGATACTTTTTCCATTTATTCCTACATCAATTAACAAAATTGTAAATCTTTGAAATGTTGTGCTTCATATAAAGGCTGTTGCGGGGCAGTATGAGATGGACACGATGTACAGGGCTGGTACAAACAGGTTCTTCATCCCAGGAGTCGAGATACCTGGGGACAAAATGTGGTACTTGCCGGATGACATCAGGGCATTCATCCCCGAGCCAATGCCTGCATCGTCTTCTGGTCGACATTTTTGTGTCTTACCAGAAATTTGGGCAAAGTACTCGAAAAAAAACGGATTTTTGTAAATACAAAAAAGTGTCAACAAAATTACAAAATCAAAACATAAATAATATAAGCGCAAAAGCAAATAGAACACTGTTGGGGGAAAAAAGAGTTGCTATTGAAAAAAAAGAAGGAAGGGGAGGGATATTGAATTATTTCATAAAGAGTCTGAATCTTATTAAATGATCATTTCAATCAGTTGTTTGTTATTTTTGTCTTATAACCTACACATTTTAATCAGTTTTGTCAGGTTCTAATGACCTTTCTCATTACCGCAACATGAATTCTCATCCTCCACAATGGACTTTTCATTACCGTCATGCATAACATTAAACAGTTTAATGTTTTAGAGAAATGTGTTTGTTCATTTATTACAATATGTTCCTGAGCTGTTTTGCACATGTGTTTTCTGTAAACAATTTCTTGTTTACCAAGAAATTATTGAAAAAAGTGTGCTATAAAATGCCTTCAGTGTTTCGGTAATGAGAGTTACTTGATTTTAAATGTAAGTAAAAATATATAAATCATTACTTTTGATGCACTGTGCTGTTTCATTTAATTTGTGTAACTGTGAAAAAATTGAACAATAATGATTTGTACTTAATGGTTTCCTTTTTTCATTCAACGTATCGATAATGAGAGTTATTCTGTATCACGCTGCTATGATATTGAAATAAAATGGAATTCATTAGTTTTCCTGTTTAACTTTGATCAAAAAATAAAAGTCCACATTCTAATTTAGTCACTTAAGTAAAAAATCTGTCAAATTAGGTTGATTATATTTTGATGTTACTTTGATACAGTTTGTGAGAATCACCCAGATAGCATTATGCCTTCTATTTCTAGAGCTTCTGACTAAGTTTACCGGTACTTACGACATAATCGCTGTCGCTAGATATAAAGAAAACTTTGACTTTCACTCTGTGCTATTCACTGACATTAAAAATAAATAAAAGTGTCGTTATTGTATGCACTGCTGTTCATTGACTAGCTCCAGCGCTCGTTGCTGCGTTGCTAATGAGCAACTCTCCACTCATTCTCCTCTGACCATGCATTTAATTGACTTTGATCAGTTCTCGGCAATTCCTCATTCGCCCTCTCACGTCTGACAGGTTCGAAATGATACTGCTGTGGGCCATCATACATGTTATTTGTGGTTCTTGTCACCTCTTAGACGCCATAGTTCTAGTACTAGGCTGAGGCTACCTTCCACCACGTCTCCCCAACGTGACGTCATCGCCGAATGGCGTTAGAAAACTCCCGTTACTGCCAAAAACGACAAATACTGGACTATAACACTATTTTGGAGACATTTTATAAATTTTGAGTGCTGTATGTAACCATTAATCAAAACTTCCGGTTAACCCGCACGTAGGCCTTTAAGGATCCATTGAAAGAACCACATTTACACTTTTTTAATATTGGATTTTATTCACACAAATCAGTATTTTTGGAGATGCACACAACTAAAAGCACAAATTGGACAAATAAATCCAATCATATATATATATTTCATCATATATAAAAAAAATTGATCTAATAAGCTAACCAAAATTTACAGGCCGTGGCCTATTTTGTTGTTTTTGGGTGACAACTTGTTCTTCAATTTTATATTGAACTTCTCCCTGAGAATGGTCTCCACCTCCTCATCTGATAGGTCTCTTGTGTGTACGAGATCTACACCTTCGTCCGGCCTAAAGGTGACCTCTGTGTAGGTCCAGCCGAGCAGGATTCGAAACCCTGTTGGGGTTTGCAGAGAGGTGATCGACTTTGTGGTGAAAAGTTGGTTAGGATCGGTCTGTAGTTTGTGGTTAATATCGGTGAAGTGGTCCTTTTCACGGGGGACCAGAGTGAAGCAATATATCTGCTCCGTTGGTTTTTTCTCCTTCTCACCTGATTTAGCCAAGTCTGGATTCAGGATCTTCTGCTTCCGGCTGGTCTTCTCGAAGAACCAGAGCCCATCCTGGTCTATAAGACGGAAGACCCCGGCGGCTTCGGTGTGATCCTTTCCAGGCACAAGCTCTATGGGCTCCCAGATTTGAAAGGACAGTCCAAAGCTCACATCTGCGATGTACCTCCTGCCGTCGATGGTCACCATGTTGATGAGATGGCTCTCTGGGGCGGAGGGATCATTGGCATGGCCGAAGATAACTCGGGCCCCCAGCATGACCGAGTCATAGCCCAGCTCTCTCAGCACCCATGCCAGGAGGTAGTTGCCCTCCATGCACCAGCCTCCACGCTGATCTCTCACAATCTTATTAAAGATGGCTTCGTGGTCCATGTCGATCTTCTCGCCACAGTGGATGCTCAGGTTTTCAAAAGGGACCGTCATCACAATGCGTTTGTGGATAGCGTTGAGGGTCACCTGGTCTGGCTTCTCGAATGGGCCGCTGAATCCAATCCTTTTAAAGAACTCATCCAAATTCATCTTGTCCTGAAATATTAGACACAAATCATGTATAAAGGTTATTTTATTTTTTTATATAATTGCAAAGTGCCATCATCGTGTGGCCCTGGTGATAGAATAAAACATACAGAATGAATCACGGGCAAATCCCCGGTCAATCGAACAAAGAAAATAGCAGTTGGCTAAGTTAAGGTGTTCTTGGGTAGCCTGGAAAGCAGACGAATCTCGCAAGCTCATGTTTCATTTCATTGCTATCTCCGCTTTCAGGACCGTATTCAACCAACTGGAAGGTATATGAGAGGTTCCAGACTTGCAGTTTTCAATTTGTCTGTTGATGCCAGGAAGGCTACTTTAATACTGTCTCGGTAGTGGAATCTATGGACCGTTCAACAATCAGCGGCAAATTGAAAATGCCTCAACAGACTCTTCTGTAATGTCATTGATCCTTCCTATCCTTCTTCTTTATTTGCTCCATATTGTGCCGTGTTACCCTTTGGTTTGGTGACCTCTCTGTTCATGGTCAAGGTTGATATCTTGTTTAGCAGCTCCACAGATAAAGGTCAACTCGCCCTTGCTTCAGGGACACTTCCTACTCTTGTCTTGTTTGGAGCCCTTGTGAGCGTTGGGAGAGATGTCGCGTATTTCCAAGGTATTATCCTCATATAACCTTGTGTTCTGCTGGTATATTTCCATTCTGCTGTGTGAATGTCTTTTTTGCTTCACCCTTATCCGTTAGCCCTGAGATGTCTTGAAGGTTCACCCTTAGTGCCATTCTCGAACTGTGGAAGATAACTAGACTCTTCTCAAGCCAGGGGCATGATATACCCTTGCACAAAATGTATATATGCTCAATATATCTGAATGAACTTAAAAAAGTTCTTGGTAAACACAACCTTGTGTCAGGTATTCCCGGGACGCTTCGCTTGCACAGAAGATACTCAACCAGAGAACCACTCCGATGAAAGATAGAAAGCGTGGATAACAGGTATGAAATTAACACAATCTACCTCTCTAAATTCCTTTTGGGGATTCCATGTTATTAAGGATTAAGAAGACAGACGAATGTGGTTCAATACCTTACTGACCATTGCGTCTTGGATCCACGGAGGAGGATTCAGGAGTAGGCGAGCGAGATCCGTAGTGCCGCAAGTCTTGTTGGTAGGACGTCTTCCCTGGCTTATGAAGACAAGGCAGTTAAAACATATCACTTATTAACCACCAAGGCCAAGGGAGTGTAAAAGACAGGAATCACATTTGAAACACAGCCACAAATATAATTGTTTTATAGAGGAAACATCCTGAGAACAATCAAAACAGCGTTTAGGATGTTATCACTTGATTAAAGTGGGTACTATTAGCATGTGAATTGGATTGGGGTCGTTATAAACTTTTGGCACAGCTATGATGTTGCTGTAACATAACAGAGTTCAGGGAGCATCTCTGCTCTGAAGTATTGTGCAACATTTTTCAGCTGGCCAGCTGATAAATTGCCAACTAGGTAGCTCATTGCAAACTAGCAGCTGACAAGACAAAATAAAGGTTTGATGAACAAAAAATTGTCATTGTTTGATATACATGTTGTGTTATAAAAATATGTAATTTTTTATTTCTTACACAGAATTTAGCCTACCCCGATTCTATATCCTCAAAGATTAATAATAATAAACTCACAAATACTATCGTTTTCTTCTCTTGGTGGCGAGAAAACCTGAAAACCTGAAAGAGCTTACTTTCGACTGCCCAGGAAGTAGAGTAGTGTTATGCAGGGGGCAGTCTCTCAAAGCCAGACCAAACTACGGCAAGTAGAATGGGTGATGAATGACCAATGTGTTGACTTTGACCTGGATTAAACATATTTAAATAAACACGATGGGGGGGGGCGCTTGTGTAGCTATATGCATAGACTTGTGTAACTATAGGCATATAACTTTGTGTTTTTTTTGGTCTACGGTATTAGTGTTGCGAAGTTCGGAACTTTTTTTCGGATCAGGATCTTCGGACGTCGTTCATTAAAATGAAGGAATCTTTTTCGAGTCGGATTGTTCATTTGCGCATAGAAATAATGCGTGTCATATACGGTAGTTTAATAAGCTTGCGCATGTACTGGGTGATTTACCTCAACACATTAGGGTGGGGCTTCGTTCAAATGAGTTTTTAAGCAGTACACGATATGGCCAAAATTCTCATTTTCATATCAATCACCATGTTTATTTTGGCACATGAAGAAACGATGTGAATGAGGATCTACTTTAGGATACACATTTAAACATCACATAGACAAATTGCGTTTAAATAGTTAGTAGTAGCCTACTTATTTTATAAGTGTCAATATAATTACGCCATATGTATGCCAATACATTTAAAGTTTATGGTTTCAAGTTTATATATTAGGCTGTCATGCATGGTGAAATTATATGAAGACCCACTATACCGGTGTCCAATCAGGTCATATGTTAAAAGCCTGTGCGAAATATCCGAGGGAAACAAGAGAAACAAACGAAACAAATTATGCTCAACAAACTATTGTCAATAAAGATTTGAACGTGAACTGTCTCGTTATATTCCGCCAAGGGAAGTGGTATCCTGGCTGAGCAGCATTACCTAACATCCACATGTTTTCAGGCTCTACGGTCGGTACCAAACCACAGACTGATGAATGATGTTGACCATCCTCATGAATCCCATCCGCTTGCACTATAAACACGTTGGCATGCTTCCGATTCCTCATTCATACCCATTCCTTATTTGTTTTTCAGATGACAACCATGAGAAGCACACACAAATACACATGTTTGATCACAGGAGGAGTGGTTATTTCGGTTATCGGTAAGCACTGAGGATCATTGAATACAGGCCTAAATATATATTCGTGAATGCATAATACAACGACTCTGCAAATTGTTATGTAGTGGTGTTCACTGCTGTAACTATTATCGCCACTAGAGGGAGCCATCACACCAGTTAATATGCCTAAAGCTTTTGGCAGACCGATAACAGTGTCCTCCAAATATAGTTAAATTCGTCCATAAAAGCAAAGTCATTCCTTTACTAATTTAGTCATTTCCTCCATTGTGATTAAGTTTGGATTATTGTGTTAACTGTGGCTGTATTCCAGGATTCCTGATCGCTCTGACTAGACGACTGTTCTTTATAATATTGTCGTACAGGGGAGGGGAACTATTACACAGGGAGGCCAATATGTTTAGGATTACATTACATGTCGAATATAAATAACGCTGAACCACCACAATAAAGAAGGAGGCCTTTACTCAGATCCCTCCATTGCGCAAATAAAAATTGATCATATAGTTGTCACCAGCATATCCATTATTAAAGTTCTGTCATATATCTGATATCAGTTGGTTTCCATACTGGAGTCACCCCTAACCCTCCTCTCTGCAGCCTGGCCTGCTCGCTCCAGTCCAAGGGGTCCACCGTCATTCTGTTTGATGTGATTCCGCCCGTGACCGGACCGCTCCCAGAAGGCATCACGTTCCTCCAGGGAGACATTCGGGAATACCCTCAGGTGCGGCGCGCCCTCTCCGGGGTGGACTGCGTCTTCCACTCGGCCTCCTACGGCATGTCGGGCCGCGAGCAGCTGAACCGCCGCCGCATCCAGGAGATGAACGTCGGGGGCACCCAGGACGTCCTGGAGGCCTGCGTGGAGACGGGGGTCCCCCGGCTGGTCTACACCAGCACCTTCAACGTGGTGTTCGGGGGTCAGGTGATCGAGAACGGCGACGAGAGCCTCCACTACCTGCCCCTGCACCTCCACCCCGACCAATACTCCCGGACCAAGTCCCTGGCCGAGATGGCGGTGTTGGGGGCCAACGGCGCCGCACTCAAGTCCGGCGGCGGCTCGCTGCGCACCTGCGCCCTCCGTGCTGCCGGTATCTACGGGCCCGGGGAGCAGCGGCACCTGCCCCGGGTGGTGGGCTACATCGAGAGGGGCGTGTTCCGCTTCGTCTACGGCGACCCCGCCAGCAGGGTGGAGTTCGTCCACGTCGACAACCTGGTGTCGGCCCACGTGCTGGCGGCCGGAGCCCTGAGCTCCGGGAGGGAGCCCAGCGCGGCGGGAGAGGCCTACTTCATCTCAGACGGCCGGCCCGTCAACAACTTTGAGTTCTTCCGGCCGCTGGTGGAGGGGCTGGGCTACCCGTTCCCCACGCTGCGCCTGCCCTTGTCCCTGGTGTACTTTGTGGCCTTCCTCACGGAGATGCTCCACCGCCTGGTCGGGCCGCTCTACAACTTCCAGCCCCTGCTGACGCGCACGGAGGTGTACAAGACGGGGGTGACCCACTACTTCAGCCTGGCCAAGGCCCGGGCCCAGCTGGGGTACGAGCCCCGGGAGTACGACCTGGCGGAGGTGGTGCAGTGGTTCAGGAGCCGGGGCCACGGCAGGAAGCCCGGAGGCTCGGCCCTGGGGAGGCTGCTGCTGAACGCGCTGCTGGTCTGTGTGATGGTGGCGCTGGCTCTGTCGTACCTCCCGGGCGTCGGTGGCTGAGGGCGGGGGACACCCGGTCCGGACGCCTCATGCGTGGACGGAGGCTTCAGGGTTTACGGAGACGTTGGTTTAAACTTTAGGTTACCTTAAGAGGCTGTTTACCGCCCGAATGTTTTCTGTTTGGTTTGTTTTTAACAGCGACTGGTCCGGTCCCGACCCGAGTTTACATGCTTTTCCTGATTACCTCTTCCAGTGTACATCTTAAAACGGTTTAATTAATTATTCATGATTACTTGAGATCCCGTGTTAAAGTACCTTACGGTTCCATTATTTGATTGGCCTGTGATGTTTATGAAGACGTTGATGATGTGTGTTTCTTGTTTTGCGACGACTACACAAAACCTGCCAAAATTGTAATAAATATATTTTCAAGGAATATGTATGCCACACTCTGAGTTCTTCATAGTTTAGGTATCTTAATGTGACTGGATTCACAAATTGCTGCTCCCATCACATCCGGTTTATAAATTAGCACTATAATCCATTACATGGATACATGATTTAATTTGCCAGAATATACTTTTTATATAGGGCGATTTGAACTTAGATAGCATGGACTATTTAAATATTTTAAACGAGGGTAAGGAAAAAATCACCAAATATTCAGCCTCTGGAATATCAATGACTTGACTTCATAGCGTTCCTCACTTCACCACCGTGTCAGTCTATAATGTATTCTATCTGTATCACCACTTTACTTGGGCTTCTTTTTGCAGCCATTAGTGTAAAGGAACTCGGGCCAGGTGAGCTGTGCTTTGTCCACTTTCAGGCTGCCTCCCTGATACGAATGCAGACGTCCCCTCCCGGGACCATTCTTCTCCGGGCCCGGCCTGCTTCACCCCCTTGCTGAGTTGGTCGCAATCATTGTTCCGCTCCAGCATTAACCACATTCCACAGGGCGCAGCGCACCCCGTATACATCCTCGCATTCTTTCTCCGCAAACGAGTTCCCATGCGCAAATGCGTATTTAATTGCATTCTGAAGCCTCATGTACAGCTTAAACTTGCATGGGAGTAGTATATAGATGTAAGTGAATTATACAAGCCGCGAAAGATTATCCGAAACTCAATTTTAAGAAATATAAAGAAAAAAGGAGCACAGGGAAATTCCTCCGCCGCAGCGCGCCATTGACTGTAAAGACCTTTCAACTTAACAAAAACTCAAGTTGACAAACGCATCCTGTGGCTGAAACCGGGAGAAAGAGTTTATTTTTTTGCGGGGGAGAGGGGGAAAGAGGACCATGCCACACGTTGAGATCTCCGAGGAGCACCACACCGGCGGTGTGACCGACGAGCGACGGCTGTGACCCGGCTGCACCGCGGTGTTTGGATCTCCATGTGAGACGCGAGCAGGACTACTGGCTCTCTGGTAGTCGGACCCCGGACCCTAACCCTACCACCATGGAGCACTACGAGAACGATCGGGGACTCCGAGCCGCTCAACTGATGGATAACCTCTCCTTATACGAAGCTTATAATAAGGAAGGGATGTACAACGCGAGGAGAGACTTGGTGATCAACCCGGATTTGGATTTCTCGGCTCCGGCGGTCGCGGAACATAAAAGTAAGCCGATGAATGGCACCTCTGTGCCGCTGCACCAGCAGCATCACACCGTGGAGAATTACACGTCCGCCAACAAAGTGTACTGCGCGGCTTCCGCGCGTCCCGTCAACGGGAACAACCGACCGGTGCCGGTGGATTTCTGCGCACCTCAGAGGGAAGCGGTCTACAACGAGGATAGCTGTTGCACCAAATCCGAAGTGGCTCTGCCGTGTTACAGCGGCGTCTCGGAGAGGCCCAGGCGATACTCTCTGGAGGTGCAGGGGCACAGGTACAGCACGGGGAGCAGCGCCTTTGACGGCGTGACTTTGAACAACAAACCCGCCGCCCTACCCGGCAACAGGTGCAACAGCGTCTGCATCACCACCAGCAGCGCCGGTCACGACGGGCGATTCAACGCCACCAGCCCGCGGTCCAGCTACGCTTCCTCCCTCTCCTCGCAGGAGCAGAGCAAGCACGCCAGCCCCAGGTCAAGCATCAGCAGCCCCCGCACGAGTTTGGTGGTCCCCGGGCTGCAGGACAAGTACACCAGTCCCCGGTCCAGCCTGGTCCACTGCGACGGGAGCAATGTCCTCAGTCCCCGGTCCAGCTATGCAAGCACAGCCAGCGACACCAGCAAGCACTCCAGTCCCCGGGCCAGCCTCAACAGCTACGACTGCTGTAGTAAGCCGAGTAGTAACCGCACGAGTGGGATAAGCATGGGGTACGACCAGAGACACGCCAGCCCCCGGTCGAGCACGGCAAGTCAGTACTCCTTCACTACCAGCCCCAGATCCAGCTACTCTGACTCTCGGTATGGGCCCATCCTCGGCAACCACGACCTCGAGGGGGTGCTTTTGCACGGGCTGTCCGTGGCCAGTCCCCGCTCGAGCATCTGCAGCCAGGAGGGCGGCAGTGCACGGCCCGGGACGGCGGCGAACTGTGTGGTCAGCCCGCGGTCCAGCATCTCGAGTCACAGCTCCAGAAGTTCCCGCAGCTCCAGGGGGTCTATGAGCACCTACCCGGAGCTCCAGCTGCCCTCGCCGCGGTCCTCCATGCTCTCCTCCAGCCTGCACGAGGACACGCTGCTGCAGGAGTTTGGAGACTCGCGGGGAGACGGGACTAATGGGATTCAAACTCGCATACATCTCCAGGCGCTCTCGGCGATGCCCGAGTCGCAACAACAGCAGCAGCAGCAGCAGCAGTCGGCCCAGACGGGGGGGAGTGCAGACTTGACCGCGGGGTCTCCATCGTCATTTACATTTGGGTTGTCGTCGAAAACACCTGCCTCTGGGCAAAGGTTTAAACTGCCCTACCAGGTAACCCCGTGCCGGGAGAGCGGCCCGAGCCTGGCGGAGAAGAGGCTGGAGGCGCTCACCTTGGAGCTGGAGAAGGAATTGGAGATGCACATGAAAAAAGAATACTTTGGTAAGTGAAAGCAAAGCATGGAGATCTTTGAGTGGTGAAGACTGAATTGAAAGCAATGTCTAATCACGCATGGTCTGTTGTTTACACGCCCTCAAAATGTAACCATTACCTCTTAAATATAAGCGGTAGGCCTATGCTTCAATTAGGTATACAAGTCGTTCTCCATAAAGACCCTGAAACCATATCTAATGATTGCTATCATTTTGCTTGTCAGTTTGTTAGTGGATGTCTTCTTTTTGGAGTTTTATACAGAGGCACCCACACACACCGTTCTCATCTCGGTTTGTGTAGCATCACTCTCATCATGTTTTTACCACACCACCCTCAAACCCACCCAGCCCCCTCTGAGTGACCAGAGCCGCTAGCAGAGCAGCGCTGCCTGCCTCAGCCAGGCTGCCGTTGAGACAGCGCAGCACCCACTGAATGGGCCTCTATGTTCCTGGGGCAGATACCCTCCACTGCCTCTGTGAGGGACCTGGCTTTGTTGGAATGAGCGCCGTATTCAACCGCTGGAAGAGCTGCCGAGTGACCCACCGAGTCTGGTGGGCTTTTACCATTTTGACCTCGGGTCTTTTAGTGAGGCATTCAGGGTGGGAGACCTCCTCCCCCCTCGACCGTCTCTCCTCTCCCCCTTTTGAGAGAGAGAGAGAGAGAGAGAGAGAGAGACCCCCCCCCTCTCATGCGGGCCCCGCCGAGGGTCCCACACTGTGTGGCACAGAGCCGCCTCGCTGGGGCCATGTGTGGCCCTCTTGTTTGTTGTGGTGGGCCGGCGGTGCTGTGAATCAACAGCTGGCCCCGCCGGAGTCCCGCCACAAGAGGCCGTTGAGCCCCCACCGCCCCGCCCAGAACCCCCCCACCACACCTCCCACCCCCGCGAAGCCCTTCATTAACCAACCAGTGGGGAGTCCCAGCAGCCCCAGACACTTGGCACACGGTCCGGGCTGGAGGGCCAGACACACAGGGTGGGTGGGGGGGGTTTGTAAGCTCTTTCACCTGCCCAGAATCCTAATGACAGCAGTGATGCACATATTGACGCAGGCAGGCGCACGCACACGTTGGTACGCAATCACATGCCTGCACAAAAGCACATGCTCACTCACTCACACGTACACACCCACACACAATCACATGTAAAAACGCACTCATGCGTGCACACACTCATGCGTCCACACACAGTTATTCACTCACATGTAATGCACCAACATAAACCAAGACACACACACACGCAAGCGCGTGCGCATTTAGTCACACACACATACAAGCACACACACGCGCGCATTTACTCACACACACATACAAGCATGTGCACGGGAACACGTGTGTACACACAGATGCTGAGGTAAGCTGAACACAAACCCCCGTCCGTAAAGCCATAACCTCTCCCTGGGCGCGTTGCATCACATAAACAAAACAATCAGAGAGTACTAGCGATAGGATGCTCGAATTTTCAGTAAAAAAACATTTCTTTGCATTTCCTTAACAAAGCTGTTTAAATAATTTTGCACAAATAGTTCTTCCCGCCTCCAGTGGCAGACATAACTCCACCCGTCCCTCAACACTTCCCATCAATCCCTTGGACTGTCCTTCCATCGCTGTCAGCTGTTTCATTTATACAGAGGGGGATTATGGGACGGACAGCATCATGTCAGCACTCCACCTATTGAACTTAACTGTTCAGCAAAGACCGCTGGACATCCGTACTAAGACAGAGCAGTGTCCTCATAGTAATAACATGAAGCCATCAAATAAGATGATGTTAATCTTGTAGACTGTGGTGGTACGCGATATGCTATTTAGTGGTACGCAGAGGAATTTCCAAAAAAGAACAATAATGGATGTATTGATTAATGTGGTCACATAGTGTGTGTGTCAGTTCTAGGGCTACCACTTAGTACGGCTGACAACAATTAATAATATTATTTTGAAGAGTAAATGTGCCTCCTGCGTGAGCTTTGCATAGCTGAACAGGGCCGCAGGCCTACGCTACTGTATTTTGTTATATTTAATAAGCGCTGTCATAATGGTGGTACTTGGGGGAAAAAAAGTTTGAGAACCAATGTTGTAGACGGTATGAATAACAGCAACAACACTGAGTCTAGCAAAGCTCACTGCACCATCTTACAGAATGGATATGATCAACTATTAACCGATACACGATTGACACTGATTTACCTCAAGACGTACTAGAGAGTAAATAGTCTGTGGCCTTGCCGCTGTTCCCTGAAGTGTGTTCACATATCATTACACAGCGCTGAATGGAGGGAACTGGGATGGCTGTGTGGACTTCAGTCATCCCAGCCCGACACAATAGGGCCAGTGTTCTGGGGTTATAATGATAGGGCACACTGATAATATGCCGTCAATGCACAAAGATAGTTTTTGAGACTGACATGAAGAAACGTTTTTATAACGCGCCTATTAGATGAAAAACAGGGCCTTCGTCTGTCCAAACAGAAATGTACTTTGTGCCGCAAAGACAAGATTACGGCCTCCTTTCAAATGGTGACAAAGGCGTCCAGTATGAAACTGCGTGTTCCCCTTTCGCCTCTGAGAACTCCCGTCTTGTTTTTAAAAAGACAGCAGAGGAGGGGTGGTTCTCGTTCTTGTCCTTGTTGTGTTTTTCCAGATGACCCCACTGAGCAGTTCAATATGAGTGTTACTACCATCAGCTGATTAGAGGTTATGAAAGTGTGTCTCACACCGCACTTTCATTCTCAATCTGCCACCGTTCAAAATGACGTACACCAAGGGTTTAGTCTAACCGTTACCATGCTGAAGAATCTGTGCCGAACCTGACCAGAAAATGGTGGACTTTGTTTCTCTCGGAAGGCCGGTCGGACAGCCGGCATTTATTTGCGTTGGCCAAGCTCAAAACTTAATTACATCGAATTTCAACGGAATTGTGCGACCTTAAAGTTTTATCAGATAAAAATCCTCGGACCTCATTCTGTTATCAGTGCTAAGTGTGAGATTCAGGTCACAAGTTCAGCTTGGTTAGGAAATGCTAATATTTGACTGATTCGGTGGCACTGGAACGCAGAAATGTCTTGAGAAAAGGAAACAAGCTAATCTGTGATTAGTTATCATTTACCCATGCCCCTTATCTTCTTCTACTTTGTGATTACAATCGTATTTCAGCATTTGTGCACAGGAAACCAATTACGCAAGTCTAACGATACTGAATCATGAAGGAATCAAACAGCTAGGCGCCCAAACGGCCCTAGCTTCCTCTGAATCCCAGCGCTTTTGAATCCGATGGTCGGTCATGTTCAGAACATCAGATGAGGGGGGGGGGGGGGGTGACGAGGTGCGCCGTCTCCCCTGATGGGATGTTGTGTCCTGTCGTCGTGGTGACCCTGGAGTCACCCCAGCCCAGGCGTTGACCCTGTCCTCTCTACGGAATGTGACCCAAGCAGGGGCCGTCCTGCCTCTGAAAGCCTGGAGATCATTACTCTGTTCCTGCGGAGGCCAAGCAGCCTCACAAGTCTTTGCTCGCTGATCCCATCTCCCTCACCAGAGCTCCCAGAATTCTGGTCCCATTGACCAGGAGGGCCCATCCAGTATATATAAGAAGCATCCTCGATCCCAGGGTGACTTTTATGTTCTAACGGCGGCATTCAGCTGCACGGCTGTATTGTCTTTGGCGTCTGTTGGCACAGCCGACCTCATGAAGCTGGACTGTCACCAAGAGGTCACCGGTTCAAATCCCCAGTTCAGCTTGGACTGTTAGGTGGAAATGATGAAAAGTGAGTCATGTTAGTGGGTCCATCAGCCAAACTAAAAGAAAATACAAAAGATGCGATTTCAGTAGGATGGTTGGGTTAGATCGAGCCTGGACAGGTTTAATTAGGATCTGTTATTTTCTAGACGTCATGATGCATAACCTGTGGATATAAATATAACTTGTAGGCCTAGGCGGAAATCTATTTAGAGATGGAGATGGTACACGATTGTTCAGCCCTCAAACCTGAGGGATACAAGGTCAATCCAGAAAACGTTGTGATAATGTGTTTCACTGGCAGCATCTGAAAACCAAGCTAGCGAAACACAATTTTATTCTGGAGATCCTTGGTGAATGTTTGACTGAAAGCATCGATATAACTACCTGTAATTCCTTACCAAAAACTACAAAAGCGTATTTTATTCTTACAGTTACCACTGTTCATGCTTAGTTCAAGGCACTGTTGAAATCCAAATGTTTTTGACTTGTGACTGACCCGAATCTAGGCCCAAATAACTTAACATCTATGTCTCCAACAGGCATATGTATCAAATGCGGAAAAGGAGTATATGGAGCCAGCCAGGCATGCCAAGCGATGGGAAACCTTTACCACACAAACTGCTTCACCTGCTGTTCCTGTGGTGAGTACGACCCCTTCCACTACCTTCCCACCCTGGCTGGCTGAGATACGGGGCTGCCTGTGTGAGGCCCAGAGTGTACACTGTCAAAGTTCAATGCTTCACCAAACCTTTTTTGCAATGAAGGCAATGTCCAGGAGACTGCCTGGTTCCTCATGTATGGCTGGCTTATTTAGACCAGACAATATCGGAAGTAGACAGAGTTGGAATTTGCTTGATCAGGGATAATTGTAAGAAAAACCGCAGAGTATATGTTTGTTTGAAATTAAGCAAGGAGGACATTTGTTGTGTTCAGCAGCAGTCAAAGCAGTCAGCAGTAGTCACGAGTATTCCTCCTTTGTACAAAGCCGTTGGACCATTTGAAGACTTCTGAATAAGGTTGTTTCTGTCCAGTCTCTGGCCACAGCTGCACACTCTCCTCTTCCTCTTTCTTCAGCGATTATCACTGGTTATTTTGAGATGGTTTGTTTGCTTTGAGCTCAGGGTTTGTCAGTGAGACATGTGGTGAGTTGATTACCAGTAGTTGTTAGTTTAGTTTTTTCGCCGCTAATGACAACAAAACAATGAAGCTGTCATTTAATCACCAACCGCAACACTATTGTTGATCATCTGAAGTGTTCACACTTTGTGTGTGTGTGTGTGTGTGTGTGTGTGTGTGTGTGTGTGTGTGTGTGTGTGTGTGTGTGTGTGTGTGTGTGTGTGTGTGTGTGTGTGTGTGTGTGTGTGTGTGTGTGTGTGTGTGTGTGTGTGTGTGTGTGTGTCAGCGAGGCCCACTGTTACCAAATACCACTCTCCATCTCCTGTTTCTATTGGAAACAAGAGGAAGATTTCGAAAGAAAAGTTCCTTCTTTTTTTTTTTTCTTTCTTTCTTCCCAGCAAGGTTTCCTCCATTTCTGTGTGTGCTATTCATGGCCACCGATCCCCCTGGCTCGGGAAGAGCTACATATAATTTACATGTAACTATATCCACATTCCTGCCCATTTGATTGTGCAGCTGAAGAATGGAGGCCAGTGTCTAGTTTCTGAAGTTCTGCGTTCACCGGGAAAAGACACCTTTGACCTTGATACTATATCAAGATTCCAAAGTGTGTGTCACAAGGCGGTTTGGTTATTTCTCCTGGGGGTGGTAATTGCATGTTTACGGTACCTTCAGTTGGGTTTATTTTTGTGCTTTGGTATTGTGACAGCTCGGGTCGTCCTCTTTATTCTTAAGGGCTCGCAAGTTGTGTTTACAAATGTTTTTATTTTTTAACTACTTGATGGTATCGAAAAGCAAATAAAACACCCCTTCTACAAGCACACCAAAACAAATCCTATTTTCCTTTTTTCTTTTTGTAAGTGAACACAGTGCATACACCAATCCCGTGACAAGTGATGAATATTAAGAGATTAACTGTGTGCTTTTTTGGGGTGGGGGGCCACTCAGGTCTCAGATCAGTGACCCGGTCTCGTTGCTTCGGGTCCAGGCCAGCCCTGTGATGAATTAGCCGGCCCGCTCCTCTCTCGAGACGGTTTATCGCTAACGTAAACCGAGCGATGTATCATCTGACCCCGAGAGAATGGGAATGTTTTCTTTTTAACCGGTGTTTTGAAAGCTCCTGAGAAGTTTCGTTACACAGTGCCTCCACTTGTCATAACACCGTCCAGTGATAAATCACGGACGGCCTCCATTTTGTTTGTTTGTTTGTTTTTCATGCTTTCCCTCCGGAATAAGTCCCACGTACGGAGGCGCTGGGGCTAGAGCAAGGCCAGACTGTGGCCCCGGAGCCCCGGACCCAGGGCTAGTTCAGCAACCATGGGCTTTGTTTAACCATGCATAATTGAGCCCTCCTCTTGGCTTACTCCCATGGTTGCACCCTTTTTCATGAAATGGCCAGGAATGCGAACTACCCCCCCCCCCCCCCCCCCCCCCCTCGCTCTCCTCTTCAGCCGGCCTTCCCCGGAGGACCTCAATCAGACAGTCACAAAGTGTACCAAGGCCTGCTTATCAGCTCGGGGCCAGCGCGCTGACGGGCTCCGGACAGACGGGGAGAGGAACGCATGCACATGATGTGCCGGCCCCCTACTGCTCACATGGCCCGCATTCCTCCTGCGTTCGCCGCAGGCCGCCGCAGCATGTGTCTGGTCCGTCGGTAAAGCCCGTCCCTGGACTGGAAGAAGAGAAGACGGGAACTTTGGAGAGCCTTGTTAGCTTCCTCTGTCCTGTATGCGTACATACGGTTACATGACGCTTTTTTGTTCTTTGTTTTTTTATGGAAGCATTCCAATGCTATAACTGTCTGATCTGCTGTGGAAGAAAGCAGTAGGCACTTCTGCTTTTAACAGCCCTGTAGCTCTGCCCCAGTGCTAACCCCTAGCACCCTGTTTGCTGCCCTTATTTGAGGCAGTGGGTCCTCTGAATGGAGAGAGAGAGGGGTGGAAAAAACACTTTATTTTACCAGGCAAGAGACGAATAAATGACAGAAATTCCTTGTTCCTTGTTGTGATTGACTTTTTGATAAGATATCACGACATTTGTGTTCTTCACGTAGGCAGCCTTTGTTCAACTGAAAATCGAAATGCATTCTGGGTAAAGTTGTCTCACCCTACCTCGTAGAGCCATCATATGTGTAGGGCTTGTGGGATGTGGGATCCTTCCTACACCTTCACACAGGTTGGGAGTGGTAGGGTGTGGGGACACTACTAAATGATCAAACAACGTTCCTTGTATAATTCAACATTATTCCACATCCCTTCAATGCGTTGCAGGGCAGAAGATAGAAAGGTTCTGAGAACCCATTTCATGTTATTATGTATGACATTACACACTTTGGTTTCCTGGAGTTCCGGTTCCTGGTAACAACGTGTGATTCATAGAATACCTTTTTTCAATTTGTGTCCGTTTTTAGACATCCCCGCCCCTGCTGTACTCTTTCTGCGGTAATTGCGAGTGACGTCTACAATCTTGTAAAGTGTAACTGAAAAGAGTGCTTAGATTTCATAAAAGATGGACCTTGATTCAGTGGCACCTGTTCATCCAAAGGGCTAATTATACGCATTTACACCGAGTGTGAAGCGGCTCCTGGTAGAATTCTCCCAGTGGACAATATGCCCACTTATTCAAATCCAACTATATCAGGCAGGTAGCAAGGAAAGGGAGGTGTATCTGTAATACGATGAAAGTCCTCCCTAATAGACCCAATAACCTGTTTTTAGAGCCACACTGCCAAAGTGATAGGGTCATAATTCTAACCTACGTGCCTCGTTGGATCCTGAAATCGATTACGGTCAACTGCTACCGTCGGTTGGATTTTGCCGTTTGGAAAACGGTTTAATAGCATGTGACCTAAGGACCCAAGGTGGATTCGATTAACCCTCTGGTGTTCATGGAGGTACACACTTCATGAAACCGAAACGTGAATAAAGACAGAGTAACTGAAACGGGAAAGGTTTTTGCGACAGCCAAACTGTTGGCCATTCGCCTGTGAACGCAGATATTCCTCCACAGGTAACCAGCGCCAATGGAGTTGTTCACCTTCCTGCCCCTCTAGTCCTGAATGCACCGCTCACAGCTGAGGGATGAACAGAAAAACATATTTTTTGTTGTTGCTAGGCAACCTCACGACTCCACTGTCAATCAAACCGGACACAACCCTGTATCTTGCGGCCCGTCTTTGGCAAGTTTTAACCGTTTTTTGGGTTTCTAACGCATGGTAATGAACGGACACAGAACACCTGTATCCAAGACGTATCTTTCCACAGAATCGACTATGTTGAATGATTTCCACTGGGATACGTTCAGCTGCTCTTTAAGCAGATGCGCCCCAAGCAGAGAAGGGGGCCCTGGGAGAAACCAGAGTCTGCAGGAACACAGAAGCTGCTCACATGTCTGATGGGCCTATAGTGGGGCCCGGATGAGTCATCAGTGTCTGCTCTGACTGGCACTGAGACACCAGGCAGTGGCTGGATGTGTAGTGTAACACACAGTTTGACACAGTTAAGGACCTTCCAGCTTCAGAATAGCTTTTATACACGTGAAATTTGTTTTTAAAAAGTCATGGAGCTTTTAATTCTCTTATCAGTGGTATGCCAGTTTTTTTGGTCCTGAAATGTTTGTGTGCTCGACAGTTGGAGAACAGAATAGCTAGAAAATGATCAACATGGACTTTGAGTATGTTGTGAACTCTGTGTCAGCATGTGTGGCTGAACTAAGGGAGATGTTGTACGTCCAGCTTTTACTCTTGAAAGAGACACACCAAATGCACACGAATACCCAGTGTGTATGAATCACAGTTGGATTGGCATCCTGGTTCCAGAGCAAAAATATGTGGGGAAAATGTATTTTTTGGAATCCATTTACTCCTTTGCATTGATTTTAGCATAAAAGTAATCAGGAGGTTGTCTCCCCCACATGAGTGACTTGTGTTGCTCTGGGAGACTCAGCGTACATTCTGTACAGTCTGTTGTTTCGTTATGCAGGAATATGTATGAATAGGGAACCAGTGACTGGCGGCCGCTGCTTAACGTGGAGATCTGTGTGATTCACCACTATCGGTTTACCTACACTTCTCCACCCAGCTCAATCCTGCGCTCTCTGTCTCTGTCTCTTTCTCTTTCTCTCCGTCTCCCGCTGTCTTTCTATCTCTGTCCCTATATCTCTCTCTGTCTCTTTCTCTGTCTCTCTGTCTCTGTGTCCCTATGTCTGTCTAGCTCTGTCCCTATCTCTCTCTCTGTTTATCTCTTTCCCTCTCCCTCTCTATCTATCTCTTTCCCTCTGACTGTTTGGCTGGCTCACACTCTCTCGCTCTCGCTCTCCAGCTCCCCTTCCTCACGGCCCCTCTCTTCCTCCCACCAATACCCAGGCTGCAGGTGATAAAAGCCCACTTGTCTGGGGGGATGAGAGAGGGGGGGGGGGGGAGTGGAGGACAGGGAAAGGTTACAAGTGGAGGGATGACGCTTGTTTGTGTCACGGCCGTGCATTGATTTGAGCAGAGGTCGACCACCTTATGTTTGGGAGAGTAGGGTTTGTTGTTTGAGCTTTTCCACAATGAATGATGAAAATCATTTGTATTTTGAGATTATAGTATTATTTGAAAACACCCATCCAAATTGAACGGACAATTTATGAATGCAGTGTGTGATGTGAAAGAGTACATTGAATGTCAGAGGCTGACAACAATCACAGCATACATTCAGAAATGGAGTGCTATAAATGCTACAGGGCTGTATGTCTTGGTTGACTCCATGGAGACTAAACAGGATATGGATCTATGCTTTTCATGCTCCATGTGTGAAGCTTGCAGTCCATGCATCACTCGAGGCATGGGGAACTCGGAGCCCTGAGAAAGAAAGCGAAAAACCTCAAAGTATTTCAAGTGTAAAATCCCCAGCCAGCAGCTATTTGCTCCAAAGTCCCATGCAAGTCGCACAACTACACTGGGATTCAAAAAGCCTAGGGATAGCCCTACAGAAGCAGCAGAGATCATAAAAAGGAACGTCCCAATGTGGGTCATGCTATACACGTAAACAATTCCTTGGCATGCATTCCCCGAAAAGCCAAATTTGTCGTGGAAACAGGCCGAAATGAGAGGATTTCATGTGGGAACAGTGGGCTAGGCTGAGAGAGCTGGAATGTTCAGTCCCAACTGCCAGTGGAATGTTCCACCATTGATGTCTTCGCCATGGTAACGCATCACACACTTTGAGGGATCCCGCATCTAAAGCGCTGCGGCTCACTGCGGCGGCGGCCGCGATCAAACCAGCGGCGGTATTATCTCCCTCTCTGTCCGCTGACCAAAGGGACAGATTATCGACCGGTGGAAAGGTTAAACGTCTGCTCTATCGATTCTGCTGTGATAAAAGAGATCCAGCGCACTGTGGGCCCTCTCCGGGGACAAAGGGCTGGAAGAGAGGGGAGAACGGAGCCCTCCCCCTCCGCCGCTCCTCAGGGGAACCAGTGGGGGGGTGGCGGGTGGGAGTGGGGGGCTGGACGGTTGGGGGGTGTCATAGGGGTGCAGGGGGAGGTTGAATGGGACCAGCTAGTGACCTCAGGCAGAAGGAATGTCTCCCCCCCCCCCTGCCTGCCCGCCCGTTTGCTCAGCGGTCCCTCTCCCCTCGTCATCAGTGGACGGGGGCCTTTGTGTGCCTCCGGACCCCTCCGTGGAGCCCCCGCAGCGGGCCGGAGGAGCAGAGGAGCACGGCCCTCCCGGAGGAAAACCACGGTCCTGCCGCTAGCAGCCCTGTAGCCCTGCCCCAGTGCTAACCCACAGCGCCCTGTTTGCTGCCCTCCCTGCTGCCCTCCCTGGAGGCAGTGGGGCCTCTGAACCAGCTCTGAACCAAGAGAGCGGTGGAAAAAACACTTTATTTGACCAGGCAAGGGGCGGCTAAACAATCGACTTTTCGATAAGATATCGCGACATTTGTGCTCATGGCAGCATTTGTTGAAAATGGAAATGCCTTCTGGGGTAACGTTGTCTCACCCTACCTCATAGAGCCAACATCTGCATGTGACCCTCCTCGGTACTCCTCTCCAGGGCCGGCTCCCCCACGTCCCTGGGAAGGGGGTTTAGGGTTTGTCCCCCCCCACATTCGCTGCCAAACCACCCAAATGCAAATCGGGCCTCCAGTCTTAAAAGTCTCACCTATTGTGCGGCCCGGCATTCCTTGGCTGCTGCGGCCGTTTATGTGGGTGCTAATGTATCGCCGTGGGCCAGTGTCGTGACAGCCCGTGCATGAGAAATATACATAAATTGTCGTGCGGGGGGCGAAGCGTTGGGGGGGGGGGGGGGGGCTTTCCCATGCCAGGACCCCTATAAAAAAAAATCAATGGTCGCTCGGGACGGCAATTAAATCCCACTAATCGGCTGAATTTATGAGCCCCGCGTCGTGGCTCTGATGGGGTGAGGTCATCGCCGCCCCCCCCCCCCTCCTAGAGAAGCCCGGCTGAGACCCAGAACCCGGGCCGGGCCGGGGGCCGCTTCATTAGAACCAGCCCGGAGACAATGGGTCAGTGTGGTCAGTTTGGTGATCAGTGAGCAGGGAGATGAAAGATGGGCCCGCATAAAGGCCCACCCCGTGGGGTTCCTGTGGGTCTGAGGGTGGTTTATGAGGGGGAATATGCATGGTGGGTATTGTGTGTGTGTGTGTGTGTGTGTGTGTGGATATCAAGTTGTGTGTGTGTGTGTGTGTGTGTGTGTGTGTGTGTGTGTGTGTGTGTGTGTGTGTGTGTGTGTGTGTGTGTGTGTGTGTGTGTGTGTGTGTGTGTGTGTGTGTGTGTGTGTGTGTGTGTGTGTGTGTGTGTGTGTGTGTGTGTTAAGTTCATGCTCCATGGGTGTAGCCCCCTCAGATAAGGTATCCGGGCGGGGGGGGGGAGACATGGGCAGAGCAATGACAGCTTGAGGTTCCCTGGATTGATTGTTGGCCGTTCAGGGAGTGTAATCCTGTAAAGAGCAATTACGTCCGATTGGGTCTGAGACGGAAGAACCAGCGGTTTGACACCTTCTCCAGCCAACCAGCTGTCTCCGTCCGCCTGGCTCCTGTCCTAGTGGGCCAATCGCAGACAGATGGTTCGAATCCATTTAATGACTGACCAAAAAATGAATTCACGTACAAGGGTCGCATGTTATGGAGACGATATCATACAAGATGAGAGGAAATACTGTCAGTTGAATGGTAGTGGAGGTCTTATCTCTGGTTATACAGTTGGTAGCAGGTTATCTTACCGGAGATCCTCACCGAATCTCCTGTTCTGGTTCATTTTGTTAGTGATTTAGTTCAACAAAAGTATGCATATACACTACCGTTCAAAAGTTTGGGGTCAACCAGACAATTCCATGTTTACCATGAAAACTCACACTTTTATTCAACAGTGTTCAGCTGGGCTAACATAATTGCAGAAGGGTTTTCTAATGATCAATTAGCCTTTTAACACGATTAGCTAAACAATTTATGTGAGTGATGGTTGCCGGAAATTAGACTCTGTACACCTATGATGATATTCCATTAAAAACCAGCCGTTTCCAACTACAATAGTCATTTAATAATAATAATATATTTAATTTGTAGAGCACTTTACATTCAGAAATCTCAAAGTGCTACAGAGTTTAATAGACAGGAAAAAAAATAAAACGGGTTGTTTAAACATATAATGCATAAACAGTAAAAGGGAAATTAGCAAAAGGCTGTTTTAAAAAGATAAGTCTTAAGTTTTTTTTTAAAAACAGCTGTAGTCTGAGGGGCCTTCAGGTGGTCAGGTGGTCCATTTACCACATTAACAATGTCTAGACTGTATCTCTGATACAATTAATATTTAATCAAGGGTTTCTCTTCAAAAGATTAGGATATTTCTAAGTGACCCCAAACTGTAGTGTATGTGGAATCATTTAAAATGGTAATGATGATGTATTTATATAATATACACAGTTACAGTTTGAGGATCGTCTGTTTGTTGTTTATCTTCATCCCAGTTGTTGTGGTCATTAGTCTTGTTTGTTCTGGATTCCCGCCCAGTCGCTGCGGGCCATTCCTGGCCTTTCCTCCCTGACCTTGGATTCTGTACAGCAGGATTCCTGGAAGCGCTGAGGGGTGAGGGGGCCAACGTTCCTGACGTTCATCTGCCTTTTATCTTCACAGGGCGGAGGCTGAGAGGGAAGGCCTTCTACAACGTCAACGGGAAGGTCTACTGTGAGGAAGACTTCCTGGTGAGCAGCGCTTCATTAATCTCGACAAACAAAACGCACATGCATGAGCACACACACGCACACGCATGCATGGAGACACACAGACGCACGCGCACGCGTACGCAACTACCACACACAAACACACAGTGTCTTCCTGTCCGTCTCACTCATCCTGTGTGTGTATATCATTGTGTAATCATTAATTTTGTTGTGCGACAAGTGTGTCAGCTGAGTGCTCCACTAACCCACCTCAAGGCTAGAGAGAATAAGTGGGGCCGGGGGGGGGGGACTCTAGGGTGTATGTGTGTGTGTGTGTGTGTGTGTCCGTCGGGTTGGGAGGGGGGTGTTGAGGCAGAAGGGTTCAGAGGTCACCAAAAGCCACATTCTCCAACCCTCTAGAGGCAACATGCTGCGGTCACTGCTGCTCCAATCAGAGCCCAGGATCTCCCCTCCCAGCTCATTTCCCCCCCCCCCCGTCTCCCCTGAGGGGGTCCGAAGACGCCGCGAGTCGCCAGCAGCACTTAACAATTACGGCTGACTGCGTGGGAGGGGCCTGGGGGGGCCGTCCCAGCTGTTGCTCTCCAGGCCCCTGGGTTCGTTCCCCCTGACGCTCGGCTAGGCTGTGTTGTTATGGTGGGACCGGGCGTCTGAGAGAACAACAAGAGACCACCAGCAGCCCTCCATGTTACCGGGCAGACTACTGGGAACCTCGAAAATGAAGACGGGAAAAAAGTCAACTATTGGAACGAGGGTTGAGGAACAAGTTGGGAGGAATGGCCCAGTACCCCCCCCCCCCCCCCCGACCGTCGCGGTTTTGAGTGCGTTTCACCTGCTGGTGGTCGGGCTTATGGGGGGGTACCCACCTGCTCCCAGAAGTACACTAATCCTGGAGCTTGGGTTGAGGGGATGAGGTGACCAGACTAAGCTCCTTCTATCCTTATCCGTGGTGTGGCACAGAGCCTTCTGTCCCGCCCCCCTGTAGAGAGGGCCGTGGGGGGTGTGGCTGTGAGGGACGGGGGGGGTTGGGTGGGGAGGACTTTGGTTGGCAGATGGCTGTCTTTGAAGAGGAGGTCTCAAAATGTCTCCGCACGGCAGCTCCCTCCTCCCACAGGTAGTGGGGGGCACTCTGTGTGTGTGTCCCCACCCCGGGCCTACTGACCTACCCGGCCCAGCAGCTCACGACCTCCCGGGTGTTCCCCAGGGGGTCCTTCGGGACAGGCCTGTGTCTGGGGGTCCACGTTAGGACCGCCCACGCCGAGCTGCTGACGGGCCGGGGGGCTGTTTGCTCCTAGGGATTAGGTGTGTGTGTGTGTGTGTGTGTGTGTGTGTGTGTGTGTGTGTGTGTGTGTGTGTGTGTGTGTGTGTGTGTGTGTGTGTGTGTGTGTGTGTGTGTGTGTGTGTGTGTGTGTGTGTGTGTGTGTGTGTGTTCCTGTGTGTGACTCTTTTTGGGTGTGAGTGTGTCTCTCCACACACGCACGCTTCACCATCCAGGAGTAGCTGAATGCAGTGGTTGTACGGGGCAGCTCCCAGTTGCTGCTGGTTGAATGCTATGATTGTACTGGTCAGCTCCCAGTTGTTACCAGTGGAATGCGCTGGTGGTGGTGGTGGTGGTGGTGGTGGGCAGATGCTAGTGGCTGCCAGGCGAGGACTTTGCCCTGGCCACCGTCCAGCAGTGAATACCTCCGAATAGAAAAAGGAAAAACCCCTGCCGAGTCCGCGGGGGGGAAAGATAACGGCCCAGTAAATGTGTGACCAGTAAATGTATTCCGGAAGTAGTATTTGAGGGATTAAATAAAGGCTTTGGGTAGAAAATGTTTTATAATTTGAACCTGAAAGGGCTATTCACTATTCAGTTATTGTCAGAAAAGATTTTTCAAAGCCGTCTAATACCTAGGAACCGCTTCAGTCTCAAGGTATTAAAACAATACTCTTTCTTTGTGAAAACCACCGCGTTGTAGTGGGAAGGCAGGTGTTAGATTCCACCCCACAAACAATATTGATTACACCCTCCCTCCTAGTCACGCAAATCAATAGCTAACCCGATCCGGAACCATCCACATCGGACCGGTTCTCATGAGACATTGTGTCCTTCTGTCCTGCTTGAACGTGAGTCATGATCAGCCACAGGACGCCGCCCCCCCTCTCCCTTCTCATCCTATGTAGGGGGGGGGGGGGGATAGGACACAGGGTTAATGGGTATAAAGAGACCAGCAGCGCCCCCTATGGACACACACCCAGCTGGGCAGCCGGCGTGCAGACGCAGAGCTCCGCGCTCGTCACAACAACACAGCTCCGGCCAGCGCTGACGTTGATAACGGAGGACATCCTCTGAATTCCTCGGATGTTTCACCGTTTCTGATTAAAAACTGTTGTCTTCTATCCACCCCCCCCCCCCCCCCCCTCCTTCCCCTCTCCCCTACAGTACTCTGGATTCCAGCAAACGGCGGAGAAGTGCTTTGTGTGCGGTCACCTTATCATGGAGATGGTAAGAGAGCCTTATCAGAGAGGATCCCTGATGTGGGACAGAGAGCAGGCATGTCAAGGCTGGGCAGTGTGTTTGTGGACGTTGCTACAAAGTGAACCCGCCAGCGTGCTTGTCTAAACTCTGGAATGTTCTCTTTTTGTGTATCTTCTAGCTTTTGATCTTTGATGACATTTTTTCCATGTTGAGGTTTCACAACCCCCAACAGGCTCTTGGGTTTGTGTAATGATTATTCATTCACATGGTTGTAACCGGGGAATTAGAGTCTGCAGCCGTCCCTGTAGTGGCACACATTTTTAAGCTTGAAAATGTGTGTTATCTTTCCAAAGTCTTATAGTGTGTGTGTGGGTGTGGGTGTGGGTGTGTGTGTGTGTGTCCCTTTCTGTGTGTGTGGGTGTGTGTGTGTCCCTTTCTGTGTGTGTGGGTGTGTGTGTGTGTGGGTGTGTGGGTGTGTGTGTGTGGGCGTGTGTAGATTCTTCAGGCTCTGGGTAAGTCGTACCACCCGGGCTGTTTCCGCTGTGTGGTGTGTAAGGAGGGGCTGGACGGGGTTCCCTTCACCGTCGACGTGGAGAACAACATCTACTGTGTCAAGGACTACCACACGTAAGGAGCTCTGCCGCCTGGGTAGCTTCCTCTCAGGGTTCCGCCCAACCACACCGCTAATGTCGGCCCAAATCTATTTTGCTATTGAACACAAAAAAGGTGTATCATTTCTTTCTCGTCCAATGGATTTGAAACTGTAGCAGACTTAAAGAAGAAGAATTAAACGTAACAAATCATCTCTTATAAAACGGCAAGGAACAACGGGAGTCAGAATGTTGATGGAGGCCTTTTAAAATCGTTTGTTACCTAGTAACGTGTGTCTATGTAAAAACATAAGTATTATAATAAAGTTAAATCATGGTCATTCAAGTTAAATCAATAATTGGCTTCATGGCCATGATGCCATGAAGCCATTGATGCTAATTATTTTTTAATTGCCTGTGCAACGGTTGTTTTTCACCGACCAAACAATGAAAGTCTGGGCTTGTTTTTTTTACACCGCAACACAAGTAGTCGGATCAGCCTCACTCCAGCAGATGTTGGCCTCCAGTGGCTCCCGTCTGATCTCTGTCGTACCATTGCTCTCCTCCACAGGGTGTTCGCCCCGAAATGTGCCTCTTGCAATCAGCCCATCCTCCCTGCTCAGGTAAGCACCCCCCCAACACTACCACCCTCATCAGAACCGGCCCCACCACCACCACCACCACCATGCAGGCTATTCAGATCTCTCCTTGTGTCCCATTAGCGCTGCATAATCAGCCTTCTATCTGGGCAGACATCATGTTGCTTACTACCTTTTACACAGCTCTAAAGCTCGTCGGAGCCCACTGCCCCTCTAACACCACGTTAGGCTCCAAAGAATCCAGATCTAACGGATGATTGACACGTTTTCCCATCCGCGTCTTTAAATAACTCTCAAACTTGACGATTCGAGGCAACCCACGCGGCCTTAATTAGCCGCAGCAGCTAATGTAGAAATATATTCCCGCAGTCCCCCGTCTGTTTTGAACTGAGATTATCGTTTAAACAAATCGGCTCTCCAGCTGCAGTTAACCCACAAAACAAAAGAAATGAAGATGGTTCTAGATGGCGTGGTGTTCATGATGATTACAGGTGTTGTGCATATATCTGAGATTAAGGGCCTTTAATCTTGTATTCAAACACCCTAGCCACCATTACATTAACCTGCCCCTGTAGTCTGTCATATCAGCTACAACGCTTCAATATTCCAGACAAATGAATGTACAGAGAAAGGCTTCATCCAGAGGGTTTTGAGGATTCACCCTGTGTTTGTCGTGGTTATGGAAAGCGTCTGGACCCCACATAGTCAGATGACGTGGATGTGTGTGCTCTCCCCCCCCAGGGCTCTGAGGAAACCATCAGAGTGGTGTCCATGGACAGAGACTACCATGTAGCATGCTACCACTGTGAGGTAAGCGGATGCGGTTGTCATGGAGTTTTTGTTTGCTTTCTAAGGCGCAGTTGGTAAGCTTCTGAAGCACGAGGTAAAGATTATAATATTTAACATTTTCTTTGATAGATGAATGTGTGACTCATGTCTCTCAGTCACGACTTTGTTTGAGCTTTAAACAAAAATAATAACTTGCCATTCATTACAATACGATTATCATACAAAGGATTAATTATCTAAATATGCATTTTTTATTATTGAAGTGCGATGAATCGAAAGGTAATGACCTGTACCTGGCGTACGGTTTTGATACAATACTTTTCAGTTTGAAAGCGGATGAGCTGAGATATAACAAGATCCAGCCAGCCTTAATGATTCACAACGGCGGTCTCATGGGCACTGGCTGGAGACACGTTGAAACCGCAATTATTAACACTACCACACGCACGCAAGCACACACACGCACACAGACACACAGTTAAGTGGGGGTAAGAGTCGTGGAAGCAGACGAGACATCTAAGAAAAAAACGGTGATTCACCATCTCAGTCTCTTGGGGAATGAGAAACCAAATGAAAAAACACACACACACACACACACACACACACACACACACACACACACACACACACACACACACACACACACACACACACACACACACACACACACACACACACACACACACACACTAACACAAAGAAACATTTGTGTTTAGCAGACATATGCTGTTCTCACAGCGGGTGGTGGAATTAAATCTTCACTGAACAAACACACACAGACACAACGTCACGCACACAATCTCACACACACACACCGAGCGACAACATGGGTGACTCATTGACGAGAAACATTCCGGGGTTTGACTCGGAGGGTTGATGAAATTTCTCTAATCTGGTCACTCAGGTGCCATCTCGTCCCAGCCAGCCGTCGCTACACCTGCAGATGATTCACTCTCTAACTAGACTCAGTCTCGCACTGCCACGACCCGTGAGCAAGGCTACTGTGATCCATCCGGAATGTGGTTGTGTGTGTGTTCATTGGCGAGACACTTAATATACAGCAATAAACAGCAAGATGGTTAAAATATAAGGAGTTTCTCTAAAAAGCTGTGTGTGTGTGTGTGTGTGTGTGTGTGTGTGTGTGTGTGTGTGTGTGTGTGTGTGTGTGTGTGTGTGTGTGTGTGTGTGTGTGTGTGTGTGTGTGTGTGTGTGTGTGTGTGTGTGTGTGTGTGTGTGTGTGTCTGCTTATGCGTGTGTGTCAGAGACGGCCCCTGTCCCTGACATGGGGGCGTGTTGTATGATGACAGACGTGGGTGCCATTTAATTGCACATTATGAGTTTCCGTATATGACAAAACAAAGGACAAATCTCTCGTACCGCCGAGCTTCGATGGGCAATCAAGGCCCGCTTCTCAGCGCGATGTGGGGCGTGGCGGAATGTCTCCGACGTCGTCCTCAGGGGAATTCTGTCCCTTAATCGTCCATCATGGTGTCTGAATCTGGCCTCCGTGTCGCGGCGATAACAGCATTCCCCTTCTTGATTCCACACATTCCAACCCCACGTGGAAGCCCATCAAAGAATTCCCTAAACAAAGATCCATCATTCCACAGTGCTGCGTGAGGGAGGGAGAGAGGGAGAGACGGATGAGTGGAGGGAGGGAGGGAGAGAGGGAGAGACGGAAGGAGGAAGAGAGAGAGAGAGAGAGAGAGAGAGAGAGAGACGGAGAAGGAGGAAGAGAGAGACAAACGGAGAGGGAGGAAGGGAGAGACAGGGGGAGGGAGAGAGATCAAGGGAGAGAGGGAAGGAGATTGAGAGACAGAGGGAGGGAGAGAGAGACGGCTTAATCAACCTGGCGAGGACAGAATGATTGCATATTTGGCTGTATCACATATTAAAATCACCCGGTTGGTTGGAGATACCTGAACTGTGCTGCTCAGCGTCAGACCCAGCTAACGGTCTAGCCACCGGGGGTGTGCACCTCGTAGCGACCTAAGTACGACTCCCGTGGGCGGTGCCATGCTACAGATCCTTCCCCCCCTGTCTTCCAGCCCACTTACCTGTTCCTGCCCATAAACGCCTCATAAAGCCTCGGAAAATATCAAAAATAAAAAATTAATTGTAAAAAAAAAACTGACGTGATGGAAAGACAATCATTCATAAGTAAGCCGAGCTCCATACAGGTGACACACAGCCAGTGCCGCGCCCCGTTTACCACTCACCTGTGCAGGCAGGTGAGGGGTCCTGGGCGTTGTGTCATTGGTCCGGTCTGACCCCGCCCCCTGCCCTGTGGCTCCTCCCCCCTGCAGGACTGCGGCCTGCAGCTCAACGACGAGGAGGGCCACCGCTGCTACCCCCTGGAGGGCCACCTGCTGTGCCACGCCTGCCACATCCACAGGCTGCAGACGGGGTCGGGGGGCCCCGGCCACGGCCCCCACGGCTACCCGCTGCACGTCACCGAGCTGTGAGGGGGCCGCCGCCCGGACCACCGCCCGGACGGACCACCGCCCGGACGGACCACCGGGACAGACGACGTGGGCTGACCCCACCCCCCCCCCCCCTCCCCCCCCCCCAAGACGGACCAAGACTAGCAGGCATCGAGCCAAGAGACCCTCACAAACACAGTCGCAGACACACACACAAACACATGACGATGAAAACACACACATACGAACACACACATGCACACACGAACACGCACACACTCGATCACACACGCACTCAAACACACACACACACACACACACACACACACACACACACACACACACACACACACACACACACACACACACACACACACACACACACACACACACACACACACACACACACACACACACACACACACACGAATAAGGCCTTGGTAGTACTAAGACGCTCGGGGGGAAAGTCCTTATTTCCCTTTGATGCTTCGATGTCCAGAGGGCAGTGCGGCGCTACTCATCCCTGGGGGGGGGGGGGGGGGGTTATAGTGGGGGAGAGGGGGGGGTTGGTCTAGAGAGCCCAGGACAGTGGACAGCTGGAGACCCCCCGGCCCACACAACGCTGGGAAAAAGGGTCCGACAACACCCACTCTATCTGCGGTTCACATATCCCCTCCTCCCTCTCTGATCTGATCACCCCCCCCCTTCCCCAGGCTCCCCCCAGAGGCCCCGGGTGACGTCACACCCCCTGGCCCCTCGCACGTTTATCACGCGGAGGTCGTAAAAGGGAAGAAGAAGAAGAAGACGACGACGACGACGAGGAAGAAGACCACTTCCTTCAGTTCTCTCTCGCGCCTCTAAAGCATTCCTTCAGTGGTCTTAATTCCTCTGCGTTGGGACCAAAGCGGGGGGGGGGCGGGGGGGACATGAGTGTCCCAGGTCCTTTCTAGGAGGGGGGGTTGATTCCAGGACAGGTGGGGCTGGACATCCCCCCTCCCCACTAGCCTGTTCCCCACCCCGTCCACCCCTTACCCCCCCCCCCAAAGGGTGGGCTTGGCGTTTGCTCTGCTATGCAAGGTCTATGAAGGGGCATCCAAGCATGACACGTGACTCAGACAAACACTGGTAAAACTGACACACACACACACACACACACACACACACACACACACACACACACACACACACACACACACACACACACACACACACACACACACACAGGTGCCATCACTGGACCAGAGGAGCCTGTTTCGTTCCACCGGGCTGAACCATGTGACCATGAGAGATTCACAAAGCGTGTCTTAATGAATGACTTTATTCTGTGAGGAAGGTAATACCTTAGATGCACATAGATTGTCTTTTTTTTTATATATGAATATATATTTTGCAGATGTTTTCCACATAAACCCCCCCTAGGAGTCGTTGTCTTGTCCCTCTGGCGCTGCGATTCTCAGTAGAGACCGAGGCGAAGCCCCGGCCACTCGCAGTGTGTAGTGTTGTGTGTACACACGAAGGAGCGTTTGTGCGTTTGTTTTGATGGAACACACTGCTGTGTGTGTGTAAGGCAGTCGATGTAACACATTACATCAGGACACAGTTTATGTAATCCACTGTCATACGGTTTATTTTTATTTTACAAACTGTGTGAAACGTTAAACATTGTTGTAGTGTATGCATAACACTGGTTATAAGACACTGTCACACTGTATATAGCACTATAACATACACTTTATATTTAAATATAGTGGATGTTATAGTGCTGTATAGTACATATACACACACATATATTTTAATTCATGCATGCATGCGTACATACATACATGTATATATGTATATATATATGGATGGATGTGTATACATGCATCCATATACATGTATATGTATATGTGTGTGTATGTGATTTTATATATGCATTTGTGAGTATGTGTCTCTCTGTGAATCTTAACCAAACACGATTAAACGCTTTCCTGGGTGTTTGATATGGAAGCAAAGCACGTTGCCATGGATACAACCAACCTAGCTGGCATGGAGAGCGTTGCTCTTTTAGCTAATTGAATTGGTAGTTGAGTAAAAGACACAAAACACCGGTTCTGATAGCCCACACCTCTACAAAACACCACCCCTAACCCGAAGGTGGTGTTCTGGGAAGGTGGTGTGGCAGCGAGCATGGGCCCGTCCTGGTGTGAGTGTTTGGGGCGTGTTTGGTTAAGAGGGGCAGTGGCCATGGGTGGGACTGGGAGACACACGCTGCTGGTGTGCCGTGCGCGGCCCCTGGTTCACTGGTCTCCGTCGTTTCACTCCTCCTCGGACCGCTCCGACTGACTGGTTCACACTGAACCGATCCCCTGACTCTCCGTCACGTCTCCCCTCAAAGTGCGCCAGCATCACTGCTGCTGACGTTCCCTCCCTGGGGACCCCGGTAAGGGGGGTCCCAGAGCGAGGGATGATGGGTTGGGGGACCTGGTCTCTATAGCAGCACTTAAAGTACACGGAAAGCCTCTGGTGTGTGTGTGTGTGTGTGTGTGTGTGTGTGTGTGTGTGTGTGTGTGTGTGTGTGTGTGTGTGTGTGTGTGTGTGTGTGTGTGTGTGTGTGTGTGTGTGTGTGTGTGTGTGTGTGTGTGTGTGTGTGTGTGTGTGTGTGTGTCAGGTGGAGATTCCTGGAAACGCAGAGTTGCTGGTCCCACCCGTGTCTCTTGGGAGTCTTCCTCGTTAATTGCGGTCTTCTCCTTTGTGTGTGTGTATAAAAGTGCATGTGTATGAGTATGTATAAATGAAGTTCATGAATGTGATTATTGCTTGCTTGTGTATGGCTCTACATGCATGCCACTGTTTGTACGTGTGTGCGGGTGTCTGTGTGTTGTGTGTGTGTGTGCGCCAGTGGCAGGGCCATTGAGAGCCACGCAGCGTCCAGCAACATGAAGGCTTTCTCGTCACGCTCTCTCACTGTTTTCAGCCTAATCAACACGTTGCATTCCCACCAACTTGTTTGTGTAACATAACATCACGTTCAGCCCTGCATAAATCACAAGTCTTTGCCCTCTCTGAGAATCTGAGTTCCTCATATAGACATTTCAGAAGCTGGCCCGGCTTCGACATTCTTGACTGTCATTGTTACAAAAGAGAACACAATTAAAATGAAACCGGAAACAGCACTCTCTCTGCCAAAACACACGCGATGGCGAATCCTACTTCCTTATTGGCTCAAATTGATGCCATGTGATAACCCACCTGTAGCGTCGATCACCTGTGTTTACCAGAGAGGGTGCTGTTTCTGTTTGCTGTTGTTGGGTGACTATTTACAGTTCCATGGTACCCAATGTGTGACACACCCTGTACCCGCTTCTAGGATGCCTAGAGATGTCTCTGTAGGCCCCACTGGACCAAAGCTGGCTTCCTGATACACATAGTTCACCAAGTACTACTGAGGATGTTGTTTTGAGAACGAGGCTGAGCGAGAGAGAGAGAGAGCGAGAGAGAGAGAGAGCGAGCGAGAGAGAGAGAGTGAGAGTCCAACCACAGAAGTCTCGCTGGACTGAAACGTTTTGAATGTAAAGATAATTATTGTATGGTGACTCAATGTGGTTCTGCTCTGTTCCTGGATTCAGATCAAGCATTTAATTTTAATGAGGAAACTTAAAAAAAAAATCTGGATCTTTCCTTTGCTGGGTCTCAGTGCGGCGATGTGTGTTACCATGAAGTGGGCCAACTGAATCTTTCTTAATACGTGTCCTATATGTCTTCTGCATCGCATCGTGATTCCAACTTCAAATTTTTTACTTTTGTTTCAGAAGAAGAAAAATAATGTGTTGTTTCCCCGAATTTTGTATCTTTTAAAGATCTCTTAATTTCCCCCTTTGAAAAAAGTACTATATTATGTCTGTATTCCATAGCCCCCGGCTAGTTTCCTTGTACATACAGAGCTAGGATTTGTTTTGTATTGTCCTCTGTAACAGTGTGTTCATCTGTTGGAGAGGCCATGTATCAGTAGTTTCATTAAGCACATCTTTACTGTCTTTTGCATCGTTCCATGTTTTGATTACCTAGATGGTTCATGAAAAAGGAAAGTAGATCTATTTATCTAAACCTGAAAAAAGTCTAAAGTTATTTAATGTATTAAAATTTGGGAAGTATCATTTAACTGTAGATGATATAATCTGCTTTTTAAATAAAGTGGTTTTGTAGCTAACTTCAAGTTTTGTCTTTGTTTGTTTTTCTTGGTAAACTTTGCGTTTAAAATTAGATATGAATTTTACCTGTGGATAAATTAAGCC
>NC_079425.1:23756854-23829354 GCF_026213295.1 Gadus chalcogrammus | reverse complement strand
GTCCCCAGATGCTGATCGGTTCGCCCTCCCAGACAATGATAGTCGTGAGGTTTGGGGAGAGCGAGGACTTGGGGTGGTGGGATGTACGATGTCTGGGGAACGAAGACTAGGGGTGGTTGGATGGAGGAAGTCTGGGGAGCGAGGACTTGGGTTGGTGGGATAAACCCTAAAGGAGAGTCGATGCACTGACCTTTCTTCGCGCTGGTCGCGGAGGTCTCTGGCAACTGACGCTGGGTTAAACTGGTGCTCTAATGCCCCCTAGTGACCTCTTGCTTACTGTGCTGTCACAGTTACACATCTATTGATTCATTCATTCTTTTACTATTCATTCAATTACGATATCTGAGCTCTGTTGGCCCAGCCCAGTGCCTCCTTGTTTTAAATACTTTGAGTAACAAAAATTCACGGGAGAGCTGAACCAATAGCTTTTATACCAGGTCTCTAAAACAAATAGCTCAACCGCAATGACACTTCCTGGATAAATAAAGGTTAAAATAATCAAATATATTATTTTGAAAATATCTCATTCCATCCCTCCCTCCACAAATGAGCGTTGCGTACTGTTCTGCAAGGATGTAACAATGTATTTCTCTGTGAGAGCCCTATCTTTGAACCCAGCGACGAAAGTTTTCAAAACCATAAACTTACATAATAATAATAAACTATCTGGATTTTGTGTTTTTTTGTCAGTCGTGATGCAGTTGTTTTTGCAGTCATAGCATACATTATGTATGTGTGTGTGTGTGTGTGTGTGTGTGTGTGTGTGTGTGTGTGTGGATGTGTGTGTGTGTGTGTGTGTGTGTGTGTGTGTGTGTGTGTGTGTGTGTGTGTGTGTGTGTGTGTGTGTACATGTCTGTATGTTTCATTCAAACCACCCACACACAATTTTGGTGTTACAATATTTATTCCCAAATAAATGTGTTTGTCTAAAAAAAAAGGGTTATGAGGAGAGGATGAGTCTGCCCCCTAGGAGGCAAGGAGAGGATTAATATATCCACTAGGCTCCTAAGGGCCTGATCACAACAACCATTGTCTCCCGTTGCCACGGGCAACGACAACAACACGAATGACGACCAGGTAGACGACACGATGGCAGAGGACAGCACACACACACACACACACACACACACACACACACACACACACACACACACACACACACACACACACACACACACACACACACACACACACACACACACACACACACACACACACACACACACACACACACACACACACACACACAAACACACACACAAACTGTGTGTGGGAGAGACAAGCTGCCTATCCTACCACACAGCTGCCATTACCCTTTGTGTGTGTGTTTATGTTTGTGTGTTTGTGTGCTTGTTTGTGTGTGCGTCTGTCGCATGGTACTGTTTGGGGGTGTGGGGGAGGGAAGGGAGATGGAGGTGAACGAGTTGGGAGTCAGAGAAGGATGGGGCTTTGGGAGGGAGATTGTGGGGGTGGGGGGTTGAGGTGAGCGATGAGAAATCAGGCAAAATTCTTCTTGAGGAAGTTGATGAGTCCGTTGGTGGAGGAGTCGTGGGAGGTCACCTCACCCGCCGCCCCCAGCTCGGGCTCGATCTTCTTGCACAGCTGTTTGCCCAGCTCCACTCTGATTGGTGGAGAGGAGGGTGAGAGAGAGAGAGACAGAGACGGATGGAGAGAGAGAGATGAGAGAGAGTGCAGACAGAGAGACAGATAGACAGAGAGAGAGAGGAATACACAGAGAGGGCAGACAGAGAGAGATGGAGAGATGGAGAGAGGGAGAGAGAGAAAGTTGTGGACAGAGATATGGATAGAGAGAGACCGAGAGAGGCCGAGAGAAAGAGACAGCGACAGAGACAGAGACAGAGACAGAGACAGAGAGAGAGAGAGAGAGAGAGAGAGAGAGAGAGAGAGAGAGAGAGAGGGAGAGAGAGGGAGAGAGAGACAGCGACAGAGAGAGACAGAGAGAGACAGAGAGAGAGACAGAGAGAGACAGAGAGAGACAGAGAGAGAGAGAGAGAGAGAGACAGAGAGAGAGACCACAGGAATTAGGCGGGTCAGTGGAGGTCGTGTGATGGAACAAGTTAAAGTCAAGAGCATTCTTCTGAATGTAATGTTATATTTTGGGAGATGTTCCATAAGAAAAGTTTTTATCAGTCAATGACAGTATAATGTAATGTTAGTAAGATGATATTTTTAGCTGCTTCATATTGTTATGTACAGCTGCATACCAGCTATGTTGGTGGGTTAAAAAAGGTATACCGGTATACCTTGTTTCCCTTTGTTCAATGTAGGAAACATGCTGCATACATGAATATAAATGCAAATTCACTAAGTTAATGAGGAATATGAAGAATTTCTGTTTACAGAATGATTCCAACTTAGTATCATTTTCTTTCACTCACCCCCACTGGTCAAAGCTGTTGATCTCCCACATCACACCCTGGACAAAGATCTTGTGTTCATACATCGCTGTGAAAACAACAAGGAACAATGTTGGCCACGTTCGATCCAGACTGAAGAGCAGTTCAATTCGATTCACGTTATCTAAAGCAGAATAGCTCAGTTAAATTATATTGCTGTTACTATATCTGGAAAGCCCTAATGTTTGACAGTATAAATCAGGGTATTAATATTATAACATAGTTGTGTACTCAACAATCCTGCCAAGGGATTTTTCAGCGAGTAGTGTACGTTTAATTAGGCGTCAGGGGATACTTTGTATTTGTTAACCACTGACTGTGTTTCATTCTAAATATAGCCTTCTTAGTTTGTACTATCATCATATGTGGCTGAGCCAATGAAATAATGCTCTCACCAATAAGTGCCCCGAGCGTGTGAGGAGAAAGCTTCTTGAAGACGATTGAGGTGGTCGGTTTGTTCCCTAGGAACACCTACATTGGACAGAGAAACACCACGCAATGTGGTCAGCTCAGAGCAATTTATTTGTAGCCTATTTAGTCATTTGATGCAGTTTTGATACCTAGAACGGCCACTAGGGGGCAGCGATTCGTTATTACTGATCTGCGTTTGTGTGAACGACGTAAATGTCAGCGTGAGCTAATTATTGAGCTACGCATAGGGATTGTGAAGAATATCCCAAATATAATTTACTCAATGTCACGATTAACCAGTTTTTACAAGAAGTCTACTACAAAAAGTCATGCAATGCACAATATATCAAGGTTATTTTTAACTACAAGGATTCAGTCTTTCCAGGTGATCCCATTCATTGATTAAGGACGTGTTCATTGAGGACAGTTTGCGTCTGCTGAACTGACTTTGTGAGGCAGGATTTTGTCCAGGGCCTCTCCGCTCAGACCGCTGGCCTCCAGTTCTTTCTTGGCCTCCTCTGTGGTCTTCCCCCTCATCAGGGCTTCCGTCTGAGCCAGGAAGTTTGCCAGCAGGATCTGTTGCACCATAGGGCATAGACTTATACCTCTGACACTACAATCACAGTAGAGCATATTCTGTAGCATGAACTATATTTTAGTGTATACTTGGGGAGTTGTAGATCACCGCTGATGTAATATACAGTAATAGCTATAGTTATCATGGTACCTTGTGGTGCAGGCAATCTCTGACAGGGTGCTGAGACTGGGAGGGGATCAGAAAATCAGCTGGGACCATGCGAGTTCCTCGGTAAAAAAGAAAGACAGAAAGAAGTGAATGCCTCTGGAGAATTACAAGGTATGCAACATGCCAGCCAAAACTTACAAGGATTAAATGATGCAACAAACACATCAGCCACATCAACCTTGTCTCCCCATCAGGAACGCAGCAATACCAATTCGAGAATGAAAAGGTATCAGAGATTCTTTCAGATACTTCATACTGGCCTTTGCGCCGCCGGAACGCAATTGACTTTACGCTTATGTTTTCAAACATGGAATGATTTAGGTTGCCTCTAAGATACAGAAAAGGATCAATACTTGTAATATATTCTGATCCTGAGGAACTTGGCATGAATCTTTGATAGTTGCGAAGTATCGACCGATACTTGGTAGTTTAGTTCTCAGAACTGGCACGGCGGCAGAATTAATTGTGCCTATTGGGTTGGTCCTTCTGTCTGCCCGTCCCTCTGTCAGCTTGTCTGTCCATCGGTCTGTCTCCATGCTACCCTCGGTACCTTGGTGGATGAGCTGGTAGAAGGCGTGCTGTCCGTTGGTCCCAGGCTCTCCCCAGACGATGGGTCCAGTGTGGTAGTTGACGCGGGTGCCCTGGTTGGTGATGTACTTCCCGTTGGACTCCATGTCCCCCTGCAGCCATAACACACTCATGCTCACTGACCCAGCTCCTGGGTCTACTGACCTGGCTAAGCGAGCAGGCTCTAGTCTAGGGTGAAGCTCAGAGGTCAGGATGGTGAATACTTTGATGAAGGGAAAGGGGATTCTGTGGTGCCACAATAAGAGCACATGAACTACGAAGTCCAGGTTAAAGGACACACACATTGGGGGTTAAATGTAAGGATAATAACAATCACATGATTGCCGCACACATCTGGAGAACACCATATCCCAGCATGCATCTCTACGCCAAACTCCAATTAGCACTGGTCATCAGAGATCCAAACCCCCAAAAACCCACTGAACCCGCCTACACTGTCCAAATACCTGCTTTACACACATTCACAGCGAAAAACGAAGAAACAGACATACATAATTCATGTTTTTCTTATTTTCTCCCGGTTCTGATGTGTGATGACAAGCTCTGTGCTGTAAACAAGTAGCTTGGTAGCTGTCCTCGCTAAACACAGTAAACAGCTTGGATCCATAACGAGTCAGCACGTCTTCTGACAGGTTTACACACTGCGCTCCCAGTTCTCAGACACATGCACAAGCTTCCCTCCTCTATGATGCAGGCGTACACTGCTCCTCTTCTTCAAGTCAACAAGTGTATTTTGTTTTAGTATCCACACCGCCGGTGTTGTGGGACGGCAGGTCATGGAGGGGCACTAGCCCGCGGAAAGAAGGGCCCAGTGTGTGGGGGTACAGACCTGCTGGAAGTAGGCGGTGAAGCGGTGCATGTACTGGTCGTAGGGCAGTATGGCGTGGGTCTCGGCGTGGAAGAAGTTGATGTACCAGATGCCCAGCAGCGCCAGCAGAACGGGAGCGTTCTGGTCCAAGGGAGCGGTGCGGAAGTGGTTGTCCTGTGGCGGGGAAGGCGGGAAAGCGGTTCTGTAATCTGAATCATCACATCTCATCACAGGGGGCGCATTGAAAGGTGGAGGCCATGGCATCATGTCTTACACTTCAGGCTCATGCTACTACTTATTCACACTCACCATCCAGTGGGCTCCTGAGAGAAGCTTTTCAAAGTTGTCGAAGCCTGCGGGGAAGATGGATGGATGGTGAAGCTTGTATCGCTTGGTTCGTTTATTAGGTGTGAAACATGGTTTGGTGGATTGCGTGATTGATTCTGTTGATGTTTTGAGAGGATTTTATGACTTCAGCGAGCCTCACTACTCAAGTACTCACCAATGTGCAGAGCGATAGACATTCCGATCGCAGACCACAGAGAGAAGCGGCCTCCTACCCACTAGAAGAAGAAATTCCCCGGTGAGAAGAAACTTCAACCAATGACTCTTACAAAAGCCTTTGCAATCTTAAAGTATGTTTTACCTGTTTGCATGCTGACAACTCAACACAAGCACAACAAAACTCAACACAATATGTAGGGACGCAAACACCCTGCTGCCAGCCCGGTAACATTTAACGCGCATTAAAGTGTTAAGTACAAACTGTGCCCTCCCAGCAGTTTCCTTTACAACGGCATAAAGGGCACAAGAGCGACGATGCAACCGCTAGTGGCCGCCTGACCTTTTCATGCTACTTCGCTCCTACAGTGACCTCTGCAGGAGAGAAGGTTGTTACCAATAATAACAGACGGGTCGGTGCTCCCCCCGCCCAACTGGCTTCTGGTTACCCAGCAGCTGCGGGTCAGCGCGTGCGGCCCGTAGCCCACCTCGCGGCCCAACCGTCTTGTCTATTTATAGGCGACCGGACTGGGAGCGGAAGGGCTGAGGGAGAGATACAGGGGGTGTGGGGGAGGCGGGGGGGGGTGGGGGGTGACTGCCACCCTGGTACTCACATCCCAGAACTCAAACATGTTCTCTGTGTCGATGCCGAAGTCCTTCACTTTGGGCTGGTGGGGTGGGTAAGAGAAGAGAGAGAGAGAGAGAGAGAGAGAGAGAGAGAGAGAGAGAGAGAGAGAGAGAGAGAGAGAGAGAGAGAGAGAGAGAGAGAGAGAGAGAGAGAGAGAGAGAGAGAGAGAGAGAGAGAGAGGGAGAGGGAGAGGGAGAGGGAGAGGGAGAGAGAGAGAGAGAGAGAGCGAGAGAGAAGAGCGATACAATTTGAGAGAGAGAAAATAGAGAGAGAGAAAGATAGAGAGCGAGAGAGAGAGAGAGAGAGAGAGAGAGAGAGAAATAGATAGGGGGAGAGATACAATGTGAGAGAGAGAGAGTTGAGTAATGAAGAGTAAGGAAGGAGCGAGTTATTTCAGAATAATTACATAATTGTTGAACTTTGGACAAATCATCACTTAGTTATTGTACAGTGTGACCCAATAGCACTTACGCCGTTAGTGGAAAGTGCCACAAAGTGCTTTGCGACCGCAGATTTCTGCGAGGGGGAGAGAGAGAGAGAGTGGGGGAGAGAGAGAGAGAGAGAGAGAGAGAGAGAGAGAGAGAGAGAGAGAGAGAGAGAGAGAGAGAGAGAGAGAGAGAGAGAGAGAGAGAGAGAGAGAGGGCTTTACTACACGCCGTTTCTAATAATGTAGTAAAGCAGAGCAGTAGAATAGTTGGAGAATATTCTTCCAATATCCTTGGGCGATACCTACATCTTTGGCGTGCTCCAGGAACCATTCCTTGGCAGACTCAGCGTTGGTGATGGTCTCCTGGGTTGTGAAGGTCTGCTCAACAGAGAAGATGTGACGATACGGGGAAACACAACGGCAATAACGATGAGACGCACAATAACTTTTAGCACACTGGGAAACAACTGGGCAGCTGCCCCATCCTTTTCTGAGCGGAGGACAATATTGCATCGATAACAAGTCGGGGTTCAGCGTGAGAACAATATCCTGTGCTACCACTTATCATTATGTTGTGCATTCACCCCATCATTACGGTCTGCTGTGGCAGGTCTAATCAGCGCTATCCGCTGTGCCTGAAAGCCTGGAACAGCTGAGCGATGGCACAGACTCCAACGTCAGCATTAGCAACACTCAGCTAGTGAGCCTCTAAAAAGCACGACACGGTGTCTGATCCATCAGCACAACCCCTCGGGGTCTGATGTTATTCCTGACTAAACGGCTAATTGCACGGTCCTGTGTGGCTTGTTTTGGTTGGATAATGATTCCCATTTGCGGCTGAGGCCACAAAATGAGACACAAAACACCAACGCTGTGATGCATGAACTAACGACGCGAACCGAGCACCTTAGACGCGATGATGAACAGGGTGGTCTCCGCGTTGAGCTGGGCCAGGGTCTTGGCGATGTGCGTTCCGTCAATGTTGGACACGAACCAGACGCGGGGCCCGCCTTTGGAGTAGGGCTTCAGGGCCTCCGTCACCATCAGGGGCCCCTTGAGGTCCGGGAATGGAGAGAATATAGAGGAGGTGGATCAGTAGTGGAAAGGGTTTGTGTAAGCACATTGATAAACACATGAGAAGCACTGCATTTCGTCTGAGCAGGTAAACAGATCTTTATTTAAAGAAAATGCAGTTGCGGAAGGAAATATCAGGAGGCAATGCAAACTAGACGAGACTGCAATGGACATGCTTATGCATGCAAACAGAAAAAGTACCGATATGGGAAAAGGGATGAAAAACGGGAACCAGCTTCAGTAAATAATACAGGGGACTCCTGTCCCTCTAGCTTCCTGACCACCATTTGATTTCTTAGGATTTCTTACTACTTCTATGGTTGCATTGCTTTCAGATTGAGTGTTTGGTACTGGAGGATAAGACACAGGGAACACTAGGGAAGTAAATAATACAGGGGACTCCTGTCCCTCTAGCTTCCTGACCACCATTTGATTTCGTAGGATTTCTTACTACTTCTATGGTTGCATTGCTTTCAGATTGAGTGTTTGGTACTGGAGGAGGAGACACAGGGAACACTAGGGAAGTAGATTGGGTTGGACAAGGTAGGGACCACCCACTGTCACACGTGGAAAGTATTGTTGTTTCTCTAAAAAAACATTGGCATTATCCATAACCGAAACAAAAACACACTCATACTCATGCTGCACTCACCAGATCCGATCCTCCGATGCCCACATTGACCACGTCTGTGATGGCTTTCCCAGTGTAGCCCTTCCACTCACCACTGCGCACTCTCTGCTCCCCAGGAGAACAGATCCAAAGAACACAATGACCATCCAGACACCTTGCTCAGATCCAAGTGCAAGTGGATGCTCAGACCTTTGAAGGCACTTTACAGGGAGATCAAATGGCCATACAGCCAAGGATCTAAATATAGAAATCCTTTTGATTTCATGATGTTGAGTGCTGAGCCTGAGTGGAACATGCAGACAGCGAGGGGTTGGGTGAACCTCCACTCACGTGGCAGAAGGCCTTCATCTTCTCCAGGACGGCGTTGACGTCCGGCATCACGTCCTTGCCCTCCACCACAATGGGGGTGTTGGAGCGGTTCCTCAGAGCTACGTGGAGCACCGCCCGGCCCTGGTGTCCCAAACACCACCCAGAAGATAATAGAGAGACGCAGACAAGATGAAACACCACCCAGAAGATAATAGAGAGACACAGACAAGATGAAACACCACCCAGAAGATAATAGAGAGACACAGACAAGATGAAACACCACCCAGAAGATAATAGAGAGACACAGACAAGATGAAACACCACCCAGAAGATAATAGAGAGACACAGACAAGATGAAACACCACCCAGAAGATAATAATGAGACACACAGACAAGATGAAAGACCACCCAGAAGATAATAGAGAGACACACAGACAAGATGAAACACCACCCAGAAGATAATAGAGAGACACACAGACAAGATGAAACACCACCCAGAAGATAATAGAGAAATTCCTTCGCTATCTAAGTACAGAGGAATTATTGTAAAACTTGTTAAAAAGAACCCAAAGGTGGCCTCATCCCATTTCAAACCCAGGAGATCTTCCAGTCCTCCATTTAAGCTCTCATAGCATTCTAGATCTCAGCCATCCTTATTGGTTTCTACAAAGCACGACTAAAACAGAGTATTGAGGATAAACTCACGGACACCCAAAACGCATATATCAATTTCAGTTGAATAATTTATTTCTTCTGCACCATCCCCCCCCCCCCCCCCCCCCCCCCCCACCAAACTCCCACACCATCCTCCGGTAAGGATCACGAAAACCTCAGTCTTCTACCGTGTTTCTGTGGCTACCGTCTACCAGCCCGCTAGCGTTGATGCTCTCTGCACGTGCCCGCCGTCTCGCGCCCGGAGGACTGCCTCGCTCCGTTGGCTGTTCTACCATCATGCCCTGATGAACCCCGACATGTGTTTCAAACCCCCACAGCACCGTGTCTGGGCTGCAGCCAAACGAAGCGTGCAGGTTACGCCTGTCTCCCCCTCACTACTCATCATCTCACTCCACGGACGCCCCCCAAGGCCCCCGTAGGGTCACCAAAACATACCAGCCTCTGATGATACCGCCCACTGTGTGGAGCAGGGTTCTCAGTCCACATAATTCTCAATTCAATCCCTGGGAAGCACTTTGAGACTCTCCCGAAATGTGAACGTCCCAAACTTAACCTTAATATTAACCTGAACACAAAGTTTTTCGGGTTGACCTGTGTTTGGTTTTGACCTGTAGCATTCGCTTTGACTTGACCTTTAACTTCTGACCTCTACCAACGAACGGGGACTTAGAGTCCTGTATCAGGCACTAGTTGTGCTGGTAAAGTTGCCAACTTTAATGGTTTAGTGACATAATTGCTGATTGATATCCTAGTAAATAAGGCTGTAACATGGTGTTCTGGGGATCATACACTGTGGTTCTAGGAAGAAGAACCACAAGTTTGTACAGTTTGGTGTGCGATGCTGCACCTCTGTGAAGTTTATCTTGTCTCCAGCGAACATCTTCTCTCTAGCAGCCTCCACACCTCTTGACTTGGCCTGGAGACAAAACAAGAAAATCTGTTGGTGTACCTGGAGGTAAATTATAAATGTATGTACACACACACACACGCACGCACGCACGCACGCACGCACGCACGCACGCACGCACGCACGCACGCACGCACGCACGCACGCACGCACGCACGCACGCACGCACGCACGCACGCACGCACGCACGCACGCACTCACACACACACACACACACACACACACACACACACACACACACACACACACACACACACACACACACACACACACACACACACACACACACACACACACACACACACACGCAAACATCGCACACCTGCATGAATGCACTAACGCACCTATGCATGCACAGATTTAAATCCATGTGCATGTGCTTGTTCCAAAATGTGTATTTCTCATGTCAGCCTCAGAGAAGATGAATTCCTGATGAGAAGCGTGACTCACCAGCTCCACCAACATCTTCTTGACCTCATCGGTGATAAGGTTCTTGGAGTAATCCAGGAGAATGTCTCCATCCTCAGTCTTCAGTGTGGTGCTGTGATCACCGGATCACAAGGAAGACATAATAATGCAAACGATTAAACAATGCAACAATAATAACCAGAACTGCAATAGCCGTGCTATTAACTACTATGCCATTAATAACTGTGCGATAATGTAGAGTCCTATGTTGTTAAATCAAAAACAAACACAGTACAACAGCTGTTCTATTTAATCTCCCGCTGAAGTGATATGAGTGATAGCATCATTTTCCATATAGCTGTCACCAGAATACCTTTTTAAATAAACTGTAATCAAACACTGATACTCATGCTGTATTGCATCTCTTGTTTGGCATTGAAAACCCTTCTATTATTATCAACAAAACAAACACACAGCACCATTGATGGCAAACAGATACCTGAACTTGTTGAATCTCTCCTTGTCAGCCTCAAACATGTGCCTCAGGTTGAGGTTCAGGTGGTGGGCTGTGAACCACTCCTGCAGCTTCTGGAAGTTGGGATCTTGCGTGAGGCCCATGTTGTTTGTGTGCGGGGGGGTCTTGCCTTGGTCGGTGGTCGGTGGTTCTGCTCTGCTAGCCTGGCTGGAGTTGCAGGGAGCGGGCCAGGGTGAAGCCTTTTGAAGGGTGACCTTTCTGACACCCGCAGGCAGGTCCCGCCCACATGCCACCCTTAGCTCCAGAACGCTGCATACCGCTCGTCCACTGCTCTGCCATCCGCCCCCGTGGCTGGGAGAAGGTCAGCACAGGGCCGGCTCGGTTCAGTCGACAGACGTGTGTAAGCTCTTTAAGTCAATGATCGTTATGTTCGGTCAAAATAATGAACTACTGCAGCCGATTAGGACTTTGATAGCCCTGTTGATCAGACATGAGGACCTTAATGTTGTAGGCTGTACAATGCAATATACATTTACACGTAGTGTTTAGATGTCATGGATAGGCATTATCGTGGGAGCTTGTTGTGTAATGTTATTATAAATAGATTGTGTAAGTGTGCACGTTTGAGTCATTTATTTTGGGTACTTTTTTTTGGGCAAAGAAATTAGATTCACTGGGGAGGACCATAGACAATGAAATCGTGACATGAGCACAGACTGTAATAAAACGGATAGGACATGCAACCTCATATAATAATCTTTTGTCGCCCTCACGTGGTCTACCTCGTATTACAATCCTACTGTCAACCTAAACTCGGCCATCAGGTGGCGACGTCATCCACACATTACCAGTTAACGCAACAGTGCAACCACAACTTCAATTTTTCCAAAACATTTCCAAAAATGGTCCACACTTAATCCATATATTGTATTTATCACACCAGAAAAACAAACGAATGACGTTCACACACGTCTTATTAGGGAACCCATGAGCAAAAATGGGTGTCAACGTTGGTCCACATCTCCCATGCGCTCTGGTGCCCCCTGCGGTCAGACGAGGAACCGCCGCCTCCCGCGTACACACAGACAGGGCTTCGCTGTCAAGAGGGTGGACTCCCAGCGCCGAGGTGAGCGACGTGCTTATTAATTAACCTGACTTACACTTGTACTTATATTTGAGCGATCAGCGTTGTATTGCACCGAACACAATGGCGTCGGCCCTGCTCGGCCTTTGGAGGGGATTTCAACCCGCATCCAGCGCAGTTGCCTGTTAGTGATCTCTCTCTCCGCTAAGAATAGTGTCGCAGAGAGCTAGCTCGTTAGCTTAGCCTTAGCCCCGCTAGCCTTCCAGCCCCCTCTAGTACAGTCTACACGTCCAGCTAACCGGGACCAGCTAGCGGTCCACCTCGGCTGTCTGTCAACCCCGGGGGACAGCAGGACGGACAGGGGGTGCAGCAGGTGTGCCAGCCTTTGTTCTTCTAACGTGTTATTGGGTTTTTGTATTTGTGTTTGTATTTGTATTTGCAGTCATTGCACGGGAGAGGTCTGGCAGTGGAGGAGGGTGTTCTGGGTGTTCAGGGCGTTAAAGGGCCGTGGTGGTAACAGCTTGCGACATAGTGTTCCCAGGTCTGGGGCAGAGGCATCTCGCTGAGTTTCGGTGAAACTGGCTCACTGCGCTTGCGGGGGATTCCTTTGCACTTTCCTGCAAAATAGTGGTCTGGTTGTTGACTGTTGCAGCAGGACTCTGTCATCAGGTGAATGCCATCAGGTGTATGTCACCGGGTTTATTTCATCTGGTGTATATCAGTAGGTATATATCATCAGGTGTGTGACTCTTGCGTTGCCCAACGTATTCATTCTAGTAACGGGATGATGAGTGCTTCATCGGGGGTTTCGAAGGGGATATACCTGATCGAAGCATGTAACGTTGGTTTGGGGAGCTGCAATGCGAGTCCATGCAAATGTCAATCATTCCAAAATCCATCCTGTATATTATATGACAGTAATCGACGTAATGAGTATATACGTGTCGCCATTGCATCCAATTCTATCCACCCCTGACTTTGGGTTAATTTTGAGATGTGTAGTGTTTGTAGTTTATTAACGTACTGCATGGTTGCACTAGTGATAGTATTTACTTGTTGTGGATGGTGGTTCTTTACATTGTAATGAGGATAACATGACACACTTCAGCTGGGGTGCTGGTGGTCAAACTGAAGTCCTCTGCCGCTGCCCTGCGTGCATGAAGAGAAACCCGGGGTTGGGTCGCCCCAGAACCCAACCCTCAGAGAAACATCCTCTATTCCCATGGTTTTGGAAAATGTCAAAGTAGTGGGGGCGTTGACTGCATGCGGGGAAGTCGTTTTGCCCTTTGATGAATGTACAATTATAATTTGTACTCAATGTTATTTTATGAAATGTTGAAATAAGGGCGAGTGAGTTTGCCATCTTCCAACCACTAAACGGTGTTCCCATGTTTTTTTTTAGAACAACTTCTTGTTTGATGTGATGAGTCAAGATGCAAAGTATATGACGAGTCCTAACATGACTAAAGTTACAATGTGACTGTCTACTTTGAGAGCTGATAAATCATTTTTATTATGTGCAATGAAAGATTACTATTCCGTTTTCATAGAAACAATAAACACGGCCTAGGCGGAGGGGTTTAACTGTAATTGGTTTGGTGGCCTGTATTGGAGTCCCATTCAGCACCATGTCTGGGTCATTATCACCCCAGACCGGCGCTTGACTTGGAGTTGTTTTTGTTACTGTTATTGAGCCTCATCACCAAGTGCAACACCTTTCCTAAGTCGCACACTGAATCCGGATGCATGTGCGAGGAAGTCAGTCACAAGGTCTCTGTTTGCAGCTCCCTGAGGGCGGAGGTGGAGGTGGTGTTGGTGGAGGGGGGAGCGTAGCACAAGCCCACGTTGTACCGGCTCTGTCTCCGCAGGCCAAAGTGATGTTTTCCTTCAACAAAGCCGCTTTCTAGTTTCTCTTGCGGTGCGGCTTCAGAATTTGCAGCGGCCTGTCACAATGGAATCTTTGATGGGTGGGGTGACCGAGGTTCGCGTTACAAGGAGGCTGTCTGCTGCAGTAGAGTTTGAGTTTTACTGTTGTCTAGTTAGTATATGTACCATGTTATTTATGAGAAATCATACGCTAACGTATCTGTTGTCTCTGGTGTCTATATTTTATTCTGATTCTTCCTTGGGGAAAATGTGAAAGAATTCATGCATGCATTCCCTTTGTGTATCATGGTTCTACATGCTATGTTCCCAGAGATAAACTCTCAGATAAACTGAGCACCATGTGAGGGTGATGTCATTGGGAAAACAGGTGTAGCTTTATATTGCCTTCAGGCCTTGGACATGGCTTCCACTGTCCAAACACCTTTCTCAAATGAACAATGTTTGAAAATTATATTTCGAAATTTCTGGAAAAGATTTGGGAATCGCACAGAACATTTTTCAGGGGGATTTATAAGTGCGATATTATATTTAATACGCATATTAAAGATAATATGGTTTGCATGTGACATGATACTTCTATTCAAACGACCCTGAACTGCTGACTGAACACTAACGCAATGGATTAGATCGTTAACGGGCCCCTAATTTGTTAACTTCTTTTTCAGTATCTCAGTGTTAATATCAAAGCTGTAACACTGACACTTCACAATTACACCCTAAGTACTCGTTAGTCATCGTAACCATGTCGATCGGTCAGGCTTTTCATTCAGATGGTCGGGGAAATGAGTGGAAGAGGAATGGCAGGGCGGACAGAGGCATGCTGGGGCATGGACCACAGGCTGCTGGACTCTGGTCTCCGCCTCAGGGCTTGTCACTGACGGTCTGTAGACACCAGGCCGATGTGGACGGACGGACGTGTCATTAAATAACATGGGGCTGTAGGACTCGAAATGGGCTCGGTTAATACGCATTAGGCAACAAAAGTCCAGAAGTCTGTCTCAGCGGTGGAAGCTGCAGAGAAGGCGATGGTGTTATCTGAGTTTGACAGAAGATACTGACAACTGTTGCAAGAACAAGAAAGACATAGCCCTGGAACAGTGCAATGACGTCCTACCAAAGAACATGTACGAATGGAGGGCTCACCTTTGACCTGATGCAGCATTGTGTAGTACTTCACAGAGTTGACGATGTTTTACGAGTCTTATTTGCAGAACAATCAGACATCCAGTCTCATAAGGACATTAAACAGGGAAACTATGATTGGACTCTTGAACATTAATATCATATGTTGAGTAACATCACCCAATTGGGAAATAGTTCTCCTGCCTTTGTCTTAAATGCATGCCTTTTGCCTTCCCATTGTGCAAGGGTTTTCCATCAGATGGACATACGTAATGCAACACTGTTTTTGCCATTCCCGCCCAGAAATTTACTTAGCTCTGTGTTTTTGGTTAAGGTTGCACAGCTGTTCCCTCTGCTTCTCTAAAAACAGAAAGAAAAGCCCCTTTGTTGACACGATGCAAAGTCAGTCTCTGGATGAGCAAGACTTATGGGGTCTTCCATCATGAGAAATCTCTTGTCAGTGAAACCAGCTTTGCTCAAGTGAGCAGCCAGCTTTTGTTTTACCCCTCAGCCAAAGACTCCAAGTGAGATGCATTGGCTTTTGTGCACAGTGGAGATGACTGCAGTGCTCAAGAATGCAGGCTACCTTACATCCCTCCAGTAATGTGACACCTAGTGCATTTTCTGTTCCTTTTTTAAAACTCATCCTATTATTGGAAGTTCCTAATGCAGCTCACCATTGCTTGCAGCGCCGGTATGGATTGCGCAGGGCGTCTTGCTCAAGGGCATTTAAGCAGCCATGGGAGGCTCGCTGACACAACTGTGGACTTAAACACAACAGGTACTATATTTGTAGAGCGGTCAAGATACCACATCTTCCTTTTCAAGTTGGCCTGTGCCACGTTCATGTCATGTTTAATTTCAATGCATGGAAGTTGCAAAAAAAAGGAAGGGTTTGCCCTCTTGTCAACAGATGCTTACTCTAATCCTCATTTATAAACTTAATGGAAACGTGCTTTAAATGTGGAGCTCTCCGAACGAAGTAAGAAACTTGCCAAGCAAACAAACGCAGACAAAAGTCTGCATCTATGGGTGTCAAACATTCTTGGCGCCACTCAACAAAGATAAAGAGTAGATTCATTAAAGGTGCAAATCATATGCATGTAAATTGCTCCTTTCATGTTGATAGAACCTGATGAGCCGGCTCTTCATCAGTCAATTGTGTTGATTTTTGGGGAAGAACAACCCAGACTGATCTTCCATGCTTCACATCGACTTGACTTTGACTAGGACGTCTTCTGTCAGGGTGGCTGGGACCCTTCGTAGTTCAAGACACAGCAGCAGGCGTGTAGCACTGGGTAGAACGTTCTTCCACTGCCATTAGCCGGCTCGTACCAGTGTTCTTTGTGAATGGAGCTGACGTCAGATCAGAGGCCTTTTCTTACGGTTTTTTAAACCGGTCGGATTCCCCAAACGCACTGAAACCTGAAGGCCGGTTGATCGATGGTCGATGGATTAATCTCAGGTGGTCAATCGTGGGCAAGTAAAACGACTTTTTATTATTATTAGTCTTCTCCTTGTTTATTGTCTGTGGGCTTGGTCATGTTCCGTGCTATCACTTTGACCAGGGCTTTGGGTCACCCATCGATATTTGAAGAAAAGGTGGATTTCTCCCACCGTCGTTGTTATTTGTATTTTAATTCGGACGCTGTGTGTCCAGCAGGGCGACGGTGTGGAAGTTGAAACACGGGCTTACGCGGGCGTCACAGACCTGTCCCAGACTTCAAGCCTGTGCTTTGTTCCAGCAGCCCGTCTGCTATTTTTATTAGAGCCATAAGCTACTTACAATGTATGCTATGTCATAACAGGTTAACCTGATATTACCCTGCCTAGTGTTGGGTAACTGCCTCCCCCCTAATGGCTTTTTCTTTCTGTTTTTTGCTCTACGTCCATTCAAAGATCTACGGATTGGCATTGTGATATGCACAGAGTACTATCTGTCAGCTACAAACAAATATTTGTCGTTGCTTAAACGAGAGGCAGAGACAACAGCAACACAAATTGTGTGTGTGTGTGTGTGTGTGTGTGTGTGTGTGTGTGTGTGTGTGTGTGTGTGTGTGTGTGTGTGTGTGTGTGTGTGTGTGTGTGTGTGTGTGTGTGTGTGTGTGTGTGTGTGTGTGTGTGTCAGGCACCGTGCCTCGTGTTGTATGAGCAAGCCTGAATCACGCTGCTGTCACACAGTTGCTCTGGGCACTTGTTCCCCCGTTTGTTCTGGTCTCCCAGGCCTGTCTGCTGACCCTGGTCTCCCACCACATCCTGGGGGAATACCCCGTTGGAACCAGCCGCCACGGAAAGCTCCCTTGTGTTTTAAATAAAGGGGGCCGGGGCATGCATGCACATTACCAGCATTTCTCTGCAGACAGTTTCTAGGTTGTGTTTGTTTGTTCGTTTTCATTCCTCGCAAATTCCTTTGCTTCATTTGACAACAGATGTAGAAGAGGGGCTTTTATTCTATATTACTTTTTATGGGGGGGAATTGTACCTTTTTGGACGACGGGCCGTCTAAACGTGTCCCATCTGGGGCCACTGGGCAGCTGTTTTGCTCCGGCAGCGCTGAAATAGACTTCACGAGTGGGCTATAGTTGGGCCTGTGGCTGGAGCCTCAGACCAGAGTGTGGCTCTCAGCGGCAGCCCATAAGGAGCTGTCAGGGTGTGCAACAGCTGGCCCGGCCGCTGTGCGGGATCCACCCAGCCGGGATGGCTCACAGGCACCCAGACACAGAGACACAGAGACGGAGAGGCATGGAGGCAGAGGGAGACGTGGAAACACAGGGCGAGATGGATGGCTATTGACACAGAGCATAACTTATGGGGAGATACAGCGAAGGGGAGTTTTCCATTGTTTGCCTTTGGTACGGCTGTGTTTCGCTCCGAGCACGCTGTCAAAGACAATTTTATACTCACTCTTGTCTGTGGGGATTCGGTTTGGTGTGAACGCCCCAAAGTGAAAATCTATACCTTGAGAATTTATACGATAACCACAAACACTGTGACTGCCATTATTCTCCAAAACGACAGTCAACAGTGTTTTTACGTCTATAGTTATCTGGGATTGGGTATTTCGTATACTCCGAAAACCATTGAACGAGGTTGGAGGGTTGGCCGCTTGCGATGCAGGACATTGATTTGCTTTTTTTTAAAAAGGTTTCACTTTCTAAAAGTATATGTCAGATTGGCCTGCACGATAAATCGTTATGAAATCGATCTCGATTCACCCCTGTGTGGATTTAAGTTTTAAATTACTTTGATTTTTTATTTTTGTTTTGCCTTCATTTACAGGTGGTTCAACTGCTGGTTCAGTAGTTATAAAAGGCCAGCAATTAAAGACAATGTGCTGCTATATGTACAAAATAAATCAATCCGGTTTTGATACTGCACTTTAATCAGTTATTAAGGGCCATATGACACACAAAGTGCTAGAGGTGCCAAAAAACGATGTTTGGTACTGCCATCGTGATATAAATTCTAAGCTAAGAAATCGTGATTCATATTTTTCCCCGAAGCGTGCAGGCCTAGTGTCAGACAGACACATACAACTTAAGTGGTCCAACAATGTACTCCCAACATTTCCTATTGATTTTAAAATCGGATGCGAGTCGGTTGGCCTGGAAACCATCATCACGTCACCTAACATCCTGTTTCGCTACATGGATCATCAGGTCGATCAGGACGTAACCGGGCCAATCAGGGACTGTGTCGTATATGATGACGTAACCGGGCCAATCAGGGACTGTGTCGTAGTTGATGACCTTACTGGGCCAAACAGGGACGTGGGTGTTGATGTAATGGAGGGCGAAAAAGCCTACTTTCCACTGAGTGAGCTCCACGCCAGTTTTAATAGTAAAGGCGCTTACTCTGCGGAAAAAAAAAACATTTCTCGCTGTTCTTCCGACTGAATTGCACAGCTGATTGGCCGAAGTTTGTCTGTCAGGGCAAATAACGCCCTGCCATCGATGTGGGTGAAGTGTTCCACAATGCTCGGTGTAGCGAAACTGAATGAGAGGTCACGTGACCAGGATGGTCTCCGGGCTAAGTATCGTGTTGTCCCTATGAAAACAAATATGGCCGCCGTGGACAATGTCTCAGAGCCCCCCCCTCCGCCTTTAATTCATCATCAGTTGTCTGTCTACCCCCCTCTGTGGCGGGACGGTTCACAGACGCAGACAGGTAAATCACCGTCGCCGGCGGGACAGTGCCGTGACTGGCGACAGATCGGGCGCCCCAGGAAACCCAAGCCCCCTTTCCTGTTGAGCTCCAGCAGCTGAGCCACCCGGCTAGCCGCGGGAAGCAGGGCTAACATTAGCACCGAGAGTGGCTGGAGGCGGAGGGAAGAGCGCTAAACCTCACTGGCGCAAGGCCAGCAGTGGAGCCTGCGCTCCTATCACATGTGTTTGTTTGGGTGCTACGGCTAATGGGAGATGCTAGCTGGCTGCTAGTGTGTGTGGTTGTGTGTGTAGCGCTGTCTTTCTGGCGAGTCGCCAAGGCTGCTAGCTGTACTGAGAAGCTTTCTGCACTCATTAATATTGATGGCGAGTCTGTTTGTATTGGGAAAGCCTCTGCTAGTAGGCTATTTATTCTGACTGGAACTGTAGCCGCGAGCGACTCTGTGATAGAGGTACACGGCTGAAACTGGTCTGTGATGAACCAGCCGAGATCTGGGCTACTGCATCTGGCTCTCAATAGTCTGAGCTGTTTGCGTTCTGCAAACTAATAACACTGGTCCCTGGTCAGACAAAACTTGATATGGCAATATTGAGGCATAACTTTATGTAGCAACAACAACAAAAACGGCACAAAGTTCTATTCTGTGCAGTCGTTCATGTTTACATGAAGGATGTTGACGATGGCATTCTTGAGTGGCAGGATTTGGAACAGCTGAGAATGCGGTCCCATACTGTAGATCAACAGCTGTCTCCCGGAAAACAACGGCTCAGTGTTCGCCGTCCTCAAATTAGTCAAACGCGATGGAATGGACATTTCTGGAGTTCACTTGTCACTTGGCTGTCATGTGTCTGCCGTTGATGGAGGTTGTCTTCTTGGTTACCTTGTTGTTTTACATGTTTCTTTCTGCTCGTATCTTTTAAGTTATCATTGAACGAACAAAGCACATTGAAAAAACTTTAAAAAAACGAAAAACATCAAGAAACCGCCCAGAAAGGTTACCATGAGTGTATTTTTGGATGTTTGTTTGGACAAACATTGTTTGGATGTTGAGGTGATTCAAACAGGAATATATTGCACACATGGGCATATGGACGTCAGAACAGCCCTGATTTCAACCAGCAAGAGCCAACTATACACCCACTCGGTCTCCTATGGATTCTATATGACCACTAGTAAAACATTAGCTGTGAGACTGAAGTAGCCAGCCCTTCTCCCTTCATTACGTTGAAACGAGCCTAGCTCCTGAGCGTCGATGTGTTCTGTATGAAACGAGTCCAAGCATCTTGGCTCTGACGTTTCCCCCCCCCCCCCCGACTCCTGTCTCTCCACCTAGTTTCCCAAACGCCCATTACGTTGTTGACAGTGCCGGCTAGCCCCTGTGTGGTGTCTGGCGCGTCTCTCACTGCGGCCGTAATCCCTGGGCTTTGGGAGCGGAGGGCCACTTGTTTGCACTAGTTAGCCGGTGTGCCGTCAAAGCCCTGTGTGTTGCACAAAATGACAAGCGCATGCCGTTTCCATTATTCCAAGGTTTAGCGCCAGCACAGAGGTAGAGAGAGACAAACAGAGCGAGCCATTATGTCACAAAAAGGGACGCAAGGTTTCTCAAAATAAATAAATAAACACTAAAACTGCGTTGTTCTGGGAGATATTTCGAGCGTGAGTGACTAAATCACTAAAAGCTTTGCTTTTGGCATGGAACCGTCGGTTTGGAGCGATGGACCACTGCCCACACACTCTCAAGCAAGGCATCCCTCTCCTTTGCTAGGAGGTTGCGTGGCCCCTGGAGCACCTAGGCCTAGGTGCGTGTGTGTTCAGCCCCTGACCCTTCACTCCCCCTGGGTCTGGTCTCCTAGGCGACGGCTGTAAATAATGTGTTCCTGGTGGACTTGTGTGGTTATATAAGACCAGGGGAAGGAAGAAGTGGGAAGTCTGCTGTTCCCTTCATGACTAGGTCACCGGTTTCCCTTGGCCCCGCCGTGTGTGTGTGTGTGTGCGCTCTCGGGGGGGGGGGGGGGGGGGGGGGGCAGTGACAGACGGCAGCATTGAGTGTTTGCTGCTCTCACTCTTTTTTTTCTTTTTTTTACTGGAGGAAGGAAGCCGGATTTAAAGGTCACTGGAACATCTGTAACTTGCGTGTGTGTGTGTGACGTTCAGCAACATGGCCGTGTTGTCGTGGTCACTAACGCCAACGCGTTGAAGCCCGGGACCCTAAATCCCGGGGTCTTTGGTCTCCGGTCCTTCCACCCGGCTCCGGGAATGACTCTGGGAGATAACAACGTGGGCTGTGGGCGAAAAAACTTTCCAGAGCAGCAGCGCCTGTGGCCACACCGAGCCCAGAGTGTGTCCAGCAGATTAGTCCTGCAATGTTGATGTTTTTCTGTCCGGTGTCGGTGTGTGATTGCTCTAGTCTGCGTCAACAGACGCAACCCACGGACAGGACTGTGGAACGAGATGAAAGATTACAGGTTGCGCGTGTTTTCCATCGTTCTTTTGAAAGTTTGGTTTGTTCTGCGCGGGCCTTATCGACGTTCAAAGCACGCACCACCCACCCAACACTTACAGTTTGGGAGTCAAACGCTCAAGTGGTTTTGAACAATGTAGGAAAGGATGCTTTTTCTATTTAGTTTCACGCTGGCACTGAACTCCCTTTCCGTCCAGCGTTTGAAACGCGTTCACCCGAGGCGACCTTCCCGATCACTCCGCTCCACAGCCATTCTCTGTCCAGAGATTCCACAGTAAACATAAAACATGGCTGAGGGCTTGTTGACGAAAATGTTCTCCTTTAATGGAGCTGGCCTTCTCTCAACAACAGATCGATGCGTTAAACGCTTCTTGGCGTCGCCATCAACTCTGCGGTTCATAATAATAATCTCACGGGGATCAGTTTCTGATGACTGCCGCGTCGGTGACGCAGGCTGAATCCTAGATACTCCTCAGCGTTCATCTTGACATGGGTTCGAGGGGGAAATGAATAACAATACACAGTGCAGGACGGGCGGTCTGGTCAGCCCACGTCGGGGTTTGTGAATGGTTGTATTGTGACTCACCCAGGGGTGAATATCAACAGAGCCATCAGTGTCTGCTGTCCCCACCGCTGGCAGAACCCTGGCTCTGTTCTCATGAAACCTGCCGGTGTCAGGAGATCTCGGTGCGAGCTCCAGCGCCTGTTGTAGCACACTCCACCTCCACCCTAACCACCTCCACCCAAACCCCCTACACCGCCTGGACTCCTCTGGAAGGGCCCAGTGTTTATGAGGCTCTGGTAGCAGGCTTTAGAGTGTTTAGTGAAGGGACGATTGCTACAGTTTTAGCTCTTTCTGTCTGCCTTAATAAATAAAAAGTTGTTAAATTTAAGTGTATGACGTTTTAAAGTGTGATGCCATACGAATTCTATCTTTTACGTTCCCTCAAACATTTAAGATCTCATAAAATGTGCCAGCAAGAGCTGGTATCCGCGCCGAGTCCGAATCATGACGTAATGACGATAACGCCATGATTATACCTCTGCTTCTGCTCACCAGACCCCCTCTGTATGTTTCTCTCTCCCTCTCCCACAGGAAATGACCTAGAGGCCTTACAAGATACAGTTGTGCTTCCGTCGCTGTAATCTGTGTCTGCGGAGAGAGCCCACTGGTATTCCTGGTGAGTATCAACTACCTCAGCCAGACGACCCCGGCACACCCTGCAGCAGGCCCAACAGACCCCAAGGGACGTCCCGGAGCTCTGGTGAAGAGACACCCTCCCAAACGGACACGCTCCCAAACGGACACGCGCGGGACCGTGGAAGAAGCCTCGCTGGCCGCCGGTTCCTGGATGAAACGCTGCTCCTCCTCCTTCTTCCTCTCATCCGAGGGGTGCTGAGACGGACTGGTTCCGTCGTCGGGTAGCTCCTGGTCACACGCGGCGGTCTGGGACCCGTCACGCACCGCTGGTGGTGTCGCTCCTCCGCTCTAGTTAGCTGGTTACCGTTGGCTTGACCGGCGACCACCTCCGCCTATCTCAATCGTACCCTTTTTTTTTTCATGGCAACTATTTAATAGATAAGTTGTTGTTTTATAATTGCGGTGTTCGATCTACATCTAAGTACATCTATGTGAATATACCGTCTACGTATTTTCCACTTCCGTCGTTCAGAAGGGCGACCTCTGGAGCCCCGCACTCCACTCGCACGCTGAATCCTAGAGCTCCCGTGCGATTCCCCTCGTCCTCCTTTATGCCACACGGCCCCAACCCAACCCCAGGGGCCCTGAAGCGGGCGTCCAGGCCCGTAGCGCGCCCCCGGTGCGTCTGATGTTGGTCTGCAGCAGGGCTGCATGCACCACGCGCTCCGAGCCCCTCGGTCCGTCCCGCCGGCCTCCGTGTCTCCCGTCGTCCCCGTTCAGCCCTCTCTGAGATGAGCCTCTGGCAGGGGAACTCCTGAGGTGTCCTCTTACCCCGACGTGAACAGCCACCCGCTCTCCCGTCGCCTCCTTTTGTACGCCCTCTCAAATCGGAATCTCCCCATCCCGCGACCACCAGAGTCGTCCAGCGCCACGGCAGCGAGCGGTGCCGGTCGCGCCCAGTCGTATGTACAGTTGCAACGCGCCGGAAGGTAAGATGGACTACAAGCGGCGCTTTCTGCTCGGCGGGTCCAAGCAGAAGGTCCAGCAGCAGCACCCGCAGTACCAGATGCCCGAGCTGAGCAGGACCCTCAGCGCCCCGCTGGCCTCCTCCCCCTGCTCCCCCGCCCCCCCCTCCATGGGCCCCGGGGGGGGCGGGCCCCCGGGCGGCGCCGGCGGCCTGGCCCCTGGCCCGCCCTCCGGCACCACCACGGCGGTGGCGGACATCCAGCAGGGCATCTCCAAGTACCTGGACGCGCTCAACGTGTTCTGCCGGGCCAGCGCCTTCCTCACGGAGCTGTTCAGCGGCGTGTTCCGCAACTCCCACTACTCCAAGGCCGCCATGCAGCTGAAGGACGTGCAGGAACACGTCATGGACGCCGCCAGCCGGCTCACCGCCGCCATCAAGCCCGAGATCGCCAAGATGCTGATGGAGCTCAGCGCCGGCGCGGCCAACTTCAAGGACCAGAACGACTTCAGCTTCCAGGACGTGGAGGTGGGTGCTCTGCCCGGGGTTAAAGGGGTGGGTTGAGGCCACCAGGTGTGACTGGGATTTAGCCATGACAAGCCATTTTCCACGCGGTTTGGCCTCTCATTTACACGAAAACGCAGTTTTTGTCACAGAAAACGATCATTTCTAAAATCTCCGGCCAAAGTGGAGATTTCTGAAAACGCCGGTTATGTGTTGTCGTGTCAACGGGGAGAAACTGTGTTTTAGGTTCTGAAGCGTCACATTATGCGCCAGGAAATGCTTAACGTCATATGAGCGCCCTATGTTTACAGTTTGTTTGTTACAGGAAGACACTCGTGTTATTCGTTGTTGTTGATTCTGAGGTTTCTGATTGGCTTGCATGGCTTTATCCTTCTCCCTACTAGAGTTTAGATTCTCTGCCCGAGCACGAGCACGACCCGACCCGACCCGACCCGCAGGCCGGGTCGGGCCAATATTTCCCACCACTATCCTCGGGCCGGGCCTTTGATCTACGATTTTTTTATTTATTTTTATCATTGGTTTATTGGCCTAATCTGAGGAGAAATCTATGCCATAAACAGAAATATTATAGGCCTTTATTACACGGGTCTTCTCAATGCCGTGGAACGCTCCGTTCACTTGCATGGTTAGTAGTCCGGTAGTCTCGCAAAGCCAGACCAAACTACAGCAAGTAGAATGGTCTGGAGCCACGCTACCTCGAGCCGTCTATCCGTGGGGAAACTGGGCGGGCCTGTTTTTATTTCTTTAAACCAATCACAATCGTCTAGGGCGGGGCTAAGCCCGGGAAGCAGCAGCTGTGTCCATGCAAAATAGAACATCTTTCTTCCTCAGCCAATGCTGCAAGCAAATCTTTTGCAGTTCTTTGCAATTTTCGACGGAAAGAGCCAAACATGCCAACTTTACAGCGCCGTCAAAGTCCTCTTCAAAACTCGCCATACTGCCTAGTTTCCGAGTTTGAGGGGGAGCAACCGGAAGGGGAGGAGTCGCGGCCAAATCCGACGCTAGGCAATAGACGCTGTCCACTTCCGTTCAGCCAGACTAGTAGTCCGGTGACTTGTCAAGCCCAGCGTCTTCCGTTTCTAAGCGACGTCACCGTCTTTGCGGACAAATTATTTCTCTGCTGATCAACACTGAATGCTGGTAACGAATAAATTGTAAAAAGACACACCATGTGTATTTATTTTTTTGTTTTGTCAAGTAGCCGTGTAATAAGCGGGATAATGTATAGAACGTCGCCGGTCATTGTCGAAAATAAGCCCCTTCAGGGCGAAGCAAGACAGCTTCGCTGCGCGTCGGTCGGTGTACTGTTCGCCCTGTCGGGGCTTATTTTCCCGATAATGACCGGCGTTCTATACATTATCCCTTACATATATATTTAGCAGAGTAGGCCTAGTAACAAATGTGTACAAAGTTACATATGTATTAAAAAAAAAAGTCGGGTTGAAATCGGGCTCGGGCTCATAATTACGGTAAATGTGTCAGGTCGGGCCGGGTCGGGCTCGGACAGAACGTGCACGGGCTCTGGGCGGGTCGGGCTTGATTTTCTGGGCTAAATCTAAGCTCTACTACATTGCCGCCCATAGGTTTGGCATAGTTATAATGCGCTCGATGGCGTATTTATGCGTTTTGATGTAAACGACAACTTTTTTGAAAACCATGCTGTGTGCACAATGTTATTTTTGAAAACGGAGGCGGGGGAATATTCATTTCTATAAATACCCTGCTACGTATAAACGTGGCCTTAGTGACATCAAAAGTGAGTGTCCATCCAGATGAATGCTGGATAGATCCACCTGTCTACCAGCCTACCCAGCTCTCCCTGGGGTTAAAGGGTGGTGTTAGGCCACCAGGTGTGAGTGTGATTAGCAATGACAAGCGGTCTTGAAAACCTGCCTTTTCCTGGGGCAAGTGAGAATGTCCATCTAGATGTATGCTGGATAGGTCAGTCTACGAGCCTACCCAGTGGACTGCAGCTAATGTTGCTTATCTATCCAGCATACATCTAGGTGGACACGCCCACTTGTGATGTCACTTAACAAACTGCTAGTCATGGCTAATCACACTCACAGTCACAACCGGTGGCATTATATCACTGCTTTAATGTATTGAACATGGTGTTGACATGTGTTTGGGAACACTGATCTGTGCTTCGTATTGGGCTTCAGCCAATCACCAGCCAGTGATGTTAAAGTTTCCTAGACATCCTGCTGCAAGCAATGGTTATCAACACATCCGAGTGTCGTAGCATTGTTCCCTAGGTGCTTCCTCCTCTGTGGAAGATCAGAGCTGAGCTCCCTGTATAATATACTGAGATGTGATGGCGTTCATGTTGTTCGTCATCAGGCCTACAAGCATGTATCACACAATAACCATAATGTTGGGATGTATTCATTTTCTACTGATATATGGTAAGATGACCATGCTGCTCTAGCGATTCTACTGGCTTTTTTCTCTTTATGCACCAGTATTAATGTTGCATGGTTTATAGTTGGTTCATAGAAAGAAACTCTTCTTATGGCTTTTCAAAGCAATAGTGTTAATATTTGCTTCGCTGCAAAATCTTATCATTAATATGTGTCCCAAAAGTATCCCATAATAGTCAACGTATTGCGTCAATGGTACTGCTTTGCAACAAGCATGTGAGCGTGGGGGATCTGGGATCTGGCAACCATCTCCTACCCACAATCGACACATTGTTCAGAGTTAAAGAGTCAAATGAAATCACAAGAAAGCGATCCATCTGGATTTATGTGGTTGTATATCATCTGTGAAACGTTGGTTTTGTTTGTTAGTGTTTTCCATGTTGTATAATCTCTATCGGCACGACTTAAACCCCTGATTTGATCGTGAAGAGGAGGAATAATGAAGCACTATTGACTGGAAGGAAACATTCAGCCGATGTCAGGGTTTGAGAGAGGGGTGTGAGAACACCCCGGGAAGCCACCTCCCACCTGCCCACAAGTCCCTCCCGCTTTCGCTTTTTTGCTGATACGTTCAGAGTGAACGTGTAATTTCTTGCAGCATGGTGAAAAACCTCAGATAGCCTGCCTGATACACCACAAACACGTGGGAGATGGCATTCAACCTCTCGGATAGTGAATCCCTGTTCTGAACTGTTCTGAGGGGAAAGGCGCTCCAGGGATTGTTAGTGCTGCCCTGAATCTGTGCTGTTGTGCTGTTGACCAGTACCTCCATATCCGCTGGGGACCAATATGATTGGTCATCATGCGGGCCAGACGAGCCCGGGGCAGTGCAGTCCGTACCCTTGGTACGGGAGAAACCGTGGGGGCCATGGTGGATGGGGCTGTGCCCAAAACTGCAATTTTGTACCAGTCAGTTACGCTGAGCCTGTGTGGTCGTAAATATGCACAGATGAATATTATTGGAAGCCCAACTCTGTGAGGGTGCAGAAGCCCCGGTTAGGCCGTGGCCTCCTCCACTGTCTTCAATTCAGTTGGCCTCCACTGTCTTCAATTCAGCTAGCCTCCACTGTCTTCAATCAGCTAGCCTCCACTGTCTTCAATTCAGCTAGCCTCAACAGCCTTCAATTCAGCTAGCCTCCACTGCCTTCAATTCAGCTAGCCTCCACTGTCTTCAATTCAGCTAGCCTCCACTGCCTTCAATTCAGCCAGCCTCCACTGCCTTCAATTCAGCTAGCCTCCACTGCCTTCAATTCAGCTAGCCTACACTGTCTTCAATCAGCTAGCCTCCACTGCCTTCAATTCAGCTAGCCTCCACTGTCTTCAATTCAGCTAGCCTCCACTGTCTTCAATTCAGTCGGCCTCCACTGCCTTCAATTCAGCTAGCCTCCACTGTCTTCAATTCAGTCGGTCTCCACTGTCTTTACGTCAGCTAGCCTCCACTGTCTTCAATCAGCTAGCCTCCACTGTCTTCACGTCAGCTAGCCTCCACTGTCTTCAATCAGCTAGCCTCCACTGTCTTCAATTCAGCTGGCCTCCTTTGCCTTCAATTCAGCTAGCCTCCACTGTCTTCAATTCAGCTGGCCTCCTTTGCCTTCAATTCAGCCGGCGTCCTTTGCCTTAAAATTCAGCAGGCCTCAGCTGCCTTCTGGCATATAGTCTATGATTGTTGAGGCAGAAAGAGGAAAGGGCTGACACTTGGCTTCACGATGGCCTTATTAAAGTTAGCGTGTGTTATTAACTTAAACCTCAGTATCTGCACCAGAGTGTTCTGTTTGTTCAATGGAGCCAAACAAAGCCGGCCATGCCAGCTAACTTCCTGACAAAAAGGACACTGCTGGCCTCTTGATTCATGGTTGTTTCTTTGAACTTCATATTTTTAGTACACTCAATCTTTGGCTTCTGGGTAGGCTACAGCAGTAACAATGAGGGAAACGCACACCAAACAACACAAGGATGGTATGTTAATAGTGTAATGTTCAAAGAACAGTCCTAATATGGATAGTCAAGGCCTTGCGGTGATGTCACTTTGAGAACATGTTGCTCTTTTCAACCAGTAATTAATGTCGGATTTCGGGCTCAGGACAGCGAACTGAATAGTTCCCTGATGTGGAGACCAGCGTCGGCCAAGTTCTATCCTGAATGTTTTCTCCGGCGTTTGATCAGATCCAGTGTTTTTTTCCTGGCCACTAGTGAACCGATCCAGTTGGATGTAGGTCATAAGTGATGCTGATGAAGGCCATCTCATGCACGACGCATTAAACACTCAAACATTCCCCTTCTAAGAAACGCATATCAAAGAAACGCGTCCCTTTCCCGTCACGCACAAAGTTATCTATACCCTCCCTTTCTTTATCTCCCCCTCTCTCTCTCCCTCCCTCCCTCCGAGCCTTCTCTGTTAACCCAATCCAGCTCTGAGTCCGGGGACTTGTGGAATGTGGAGCTTGAGTCATCCCTCTTCCCCTCTTCCTAATTCCCTGTTTTCTCTGCTCCTCCATTGATGAGCCCAGAATGTCCGGGCCGGTCTGGGAACACAACCAACCTCCCTCTCTCTCTCTCTCTCTCTCTGTGTCTGCCCCCCCCCCCCCCCCACGGCCTCACGCACCCCAGAGGCCAAGTATGTGTGGAAACGTCCCGGTCTGTTGAGAGGCCGTCTGCAGGGGCCTGCTAGAGGCTGAGAGCCAAACTCCAGTAGGGGGGCTGGAGAGAGACTCTAGAGTGACACACACACACACACACACACACACACACACACACACACACACACACACACACACACACACACACACACACACACACACACACACACACACACACACACACACACACACACACACACACACACACACACACACACACACAGAAGATCTGGGGGCGATCAAGGGGGCTATGGGTCAACCAGAAGACAGCCACCTCCCCCCTTCTCTTCCGCCTTCTCAGCCCCGCGGTTACGTTGAGAAAACACACACACACACACACACACACACACACACACACACACACACACACACACACACACACACACACACACACACACACACACACACACACACACACACACACAGCGAGGGAGAGATGGGCTAAGGAACGCTCAAGGTATAATTTCTAGCCGCTGTTGTTGGATGATGGGGGTGGGTGTTGGGGTGTCATGTGACCATTGGGGTATCTGTGTCGTGATTCTCTACTAACCCATAGCAGGTGGACTTACTATGGAGACAGGGAGATCAGTATGGCCAGGGACAGGGATGCAGAGAAACATGACGGAGAGAGGAGAGTTGAGGAAGTGAGGGGAAGGATTTGGGGAGGTGGAGGAGAGATGGGCCGGTATTCACTAGACTATTTGGTAAAGTTGATTGACTATGCTGAGGGTCCAATGGTGGAGGAAATACATTGTCACCACATTAAGCGACAACGCGGCACCTGGTAACTGTTACCAAACAAGGTCACGTCTGCGCAGTACATTTCACCTGATTTATAGAGGGCTACTTACTATGTGACGCACTTCTGTTAAGAAAAAGTTATAATCATGTTTAGCTTCACACAGGTACATCTAGTTCCCACAGAACCCATCCCAGGTTTGCTCCGGGGCATTCTATCACTGGATACCTGATTTATAACCATTAAAACATTACAATAACCAGCCTGGGTCTGAGCGAGGGGGGGGGGGGGGGTCGTCGATGGCCACAGCATGAACCAGTCGTCCCAGCACGGATCAGGTTGAAAAACCACAAACATGGAAAGCCAGGCTGGTTAATGCCGGCCACCTGTACCTGGGCCGGCTCGGAGACTGGAAGGGCTTGAGCTGCATCTGTTCATAATAAAGGCCCATGACTCACACAACCCCCCCACACCGTTATGGCGTCCACAAACCCAAACAGCGAATACATATTTTCTCCAGGTCTGGGCTGCTAATAAACTACGACCGGTGTTCTGAGAAAACGCAAAGTAAAAGTTGTTGATGGATTCACTGTCTGCCGTCGGAGGTGGAGGGGAATTTGCCTGGCTCCACTCAGCTGTCTTCCCTCCCATTTTCCAGCGGCAACGTGTGGGACGCGGCCGATCCGATGACATGTGTTTCCCATTAGCCGACGTTCTCTTTTAACTCCTGCCTGGTTATTTCATACTTTGCAGCACTTTGTCCAAGAGCCCCTTTGAGCTGGGTGCGTGTAGCGTATAAAAACCCTTTTGGGACGTCACCTCAATGATGTTAATCAACGCCTTCACGATACCGTTTAACTCACTTGACAGTTAATTCTTTCATTTCATGGATACATCTGTCTATTGAGACCGGGTCGATAACTGGTTCCAAGATAAGTGTGTATGCGTCACCGTCAGGAATTCACAGCCCGGTGTTTACTAGGTCTCGGCCCTGGTTTGCTGTCTCCCTGTGTGTTGATGGAGGCTGCAGACTGTAGTATGCAGAGTTAGAGGCCGTAGGTAAATCCTGTTTTGTTTATGCTGAGCAACTGGAGATGCATGCAAACGTATTCATTTCTAGGATTCAGGGGGCGTTCTCGGTTTGGTTTGAGAATACAGTATTCCAAGAGGAAGGCTCGAACCAGGAGGGAATGGCAGTGATGGCTACATTTATCACGGTGGGACCATGCTGTTAAAGGAGTGGACACTTTTACCTTTACTAGCCGATGCATCCCTTAGCAGATTCATAATTGGGCCTATTCTGCCTCACTTGATTCCCTTTTTGTCCAATGCTATCTTCTGCTCTCATGTCACCATAGAGTTCTCATTGAATCCTTCTTCAGTGATTTATTTTGTTGCTAATATGCAGGTACATTGAATCAGATTCAGCAGCGTTCAACATTAGTAGCAGCAGCACACATGAGGCACCATGAGTGACTGCAGCTCCGATGCGTGTTGTTGCTGCTAAGGTTTGAGTCACAAGGCAACATAATCAGCCGTAACAAGGATCCTGTATCGCTGCAGACTGCCAGGGGTTGGACTTGCGATATTTTGAATCCCAGAAATAGACCGTTGACCGTTTTGCTCTGTCTTTGTATTTTTGTATGCACTATACCGATATTTTTGTTATTTTAGAAGCTGTTTTTAATAAATCGACAACATCAAGAACTTTCTTGATGTATCAATGCTGCTGTGAAGATACATCAAGGAGGCTATAGATGTCGTGATGATATATCAAGGATGTTGCACATGCTGTACATGATATTTGTAAAGAACTGCACTTGAATGCCAATTCACAAACAATGTGTTTTAAACCCAATACCACACCACTGCTTAATTTTCTTTGGGTTTGAATTACTGGTATTTTGGAGACGTGTTTAGTTCCCTTACCATAACTAAAGCAGTTGTCTGATACACATGCAGTCCCCTATGCTGGGCTGTGTTGCTGAGCTTCCTCCTATTCAGAGGGGATGACCGAAGGTTACCCGGCTGGCTGTCAGCTCTTTCTGCTGGAGTGACAAGTTGAGCTGCAGAGTGATGGAGGCCCGGCCTGGTTGTTCCGGTCTGCTTTGAAGAAAAGCCCTGGCGTCGTGGTATTTCTGTCTTTACAACTCAGCCCGCGACCAGGGGATATTTTGAGGGTCTACCTGAAAAACAAAACTCAGGGGCCGGGGTGTCTGGTTGCTCCCAGGACAACAAACCAGGGCTGAACCGGACTATTCTTACCACACACACACACACACACGCAAGCACACACACACTCACACTCTCACTCACTTAGAACATGTATATACAGAGAGGGCAAAGAGGGTTTTTCTAACGTGGCCAATGAGTTGCAGCTATATGATTAGTCGTCATGTAATTCACTAGGCTTACTACTTTGCTGTAGAGCGGGTAAGGTGTATGGCCAAGTCTAATAGTCTTTTAACACACCTGCGATTTAGCCTCCATGTCTCTTTGCCCACCAGCTATTTAGACAGCTCATTATCCAGCCCAACATTGGCTAATGGGCTCTTGATTCATGGCACAAGGTGGACTGTCCCCCAAGATTAGACTTTATTAAATCCCATTCAGGAGTTACGCTGGAAGCTCTGTGGAGGCCAAAGGAAAGAGCTGTTGAACTTGCCCTTAGTGTGTGTGTGTGTGTGTGCGGCGCAAGCGCAACGATGAAATGGCCCCGGAACAGGTGACCTAGTGTGACGTTCTCCTAGCCTGAGACCTGCGCCGCATTAGCGCCGAAACCGGCTCCCCACAGTGTGGTTGGACACTCTCACTCGTCCCTCTCTTTAAGTGCTCCAGACGTCACACACACACATGCGTGTCCATGAGTAATTATGAGCTCCCTCCTGGGTTAAAGGCGGTGTAACATTTCCCCGTCTCCCTCCGTACCCATGCTCATGCATTTATGTACCACAGTGTCAGTCCCTTGGTGTTGTATGTCCTGTCACTTAAGAATAGTACTTAGCTTTGTGTAGCATCTTATCCTAGCTATTTCCTGCCCCACAGGGACCACAATGGAAATAAGCCTTTGGTCTTTATTGGGTCATCCCTGACTATTTATGTATTTTAATGAATGACACAGAGTACATTTTTATGTTTTATATAGAAAATGGTGAAATAAAATCAATCAATCAATCTTTGTTGCATTCAGGGAATGGGTTGACCTAGCGATTGTTAGTGGTTGTCATTTGGTTCTACGTACAGCCGTACTGTACCGACAGCGATATACTGTTTCTCTTACTTCTGAAATGTATTGTACTTATTGTAAGACTGTGGATTAAAGCGTGTGCTGAATGGACTCAACGTGAACGTGTCATTGTGGTGTCTCCAGGTGCTGGGCCGGTGCTTCCGGACGGTGATGCAGGTTCATTTCCAGTTCCTGTCCCAGGCCCTGCAGAAGGTGCAGCCCGTGGCCCAGTCCTGCCTGGCCGAGGCCCTGGCCCAGGCCCAGGAGCGCCGCGCCAACGCCCGGCCCCCCAGCAGTGAGCACGGGGCCCCCACCGAGCTGGAGGACGCCGCCCGCTCATGGAAGGGGGCAGCTGAGGTACGCTGTCAGCTGGCTGAACATCCACCACCCCCTCACTAACCACCACCCCCACCACCACCTCACTAGATACCACCACCTCGCTAGATACCACCCCCTCACTCAACACCCCCACCCTAACCAACTCACTAGATACCACCACCTCACTCAACACCCCCACCCTAACCAACTCACTAGATACCACCACCTCACTCAACACCCCCACCCTAACCACCTCCACCTCATTACGCACCCCCTCCCTAACCCTAACCACCACCACCTCACTAGATACCACCACCTCGCTCAACACCCCCACCCTAACCACCTCCACCTCATTACGCACCACGCCTCAGAACCCGTCCATTGACATTGTCTCTCCCACTGACCCCTCGGGAGTTTTGTAATCGGAGCCGGCCAATCAGTCACCGTGGCCCACTTGGAGGGGGATAGGGGCCCGATTGATCCGCTGGGCCCTGGCCTGCTGCACCGTGGGCCCGGGGTGGCTGGGGGGGGGGTTATAGGACGGAGGGTGGAGGACAGAGGGCGGAGGGCTCTGGCTGGGGCCTGGAGGAATGCGCTGTGAAATGGGCTTCGCTCGGACCACCAGTTTCTTTCAGCCCCTTTAAAGCGGCCCGGTGTGGAGGCCTCAGAATGGTCCTCTGGGGACGTGGAGGGTTTGCTGAGCGGCAGGGTTTCAGCGGCGACATCGATTCACAGGTTTTAAGACGGGGAGATAAAGTGCAGTGAAGTATCTCGACCGCTTTTCCCCAAACGTTGTAATTACAGTGAGGAGAAGTTTAAAATAAACTATTTTCCGCTGAAACAAAAGGGGACGTTTCCAGTTGACAGCTCATGAGTGGGGTCTCAGCGGGTCGCGCACAGCAGCCATTCAGCTGATCAGATGAATCCAGTGGGGTGTCCGATCACGAGATTGACCCTGATGGTTTCCCGGGGCCCCCAGGCGACGGGCAGGCTGCGGGAGAGGGGCCGTGACGGCTGCCTGGCCGGGCTGCAGGTGCAGCAGCTCTTCTGCTCCAACAACACCTCCATCCCCGAGCACCAGCTCAAGGACCTCAACGGACGGATCGACCACGCCCTGCAGGTACGCACACGCACGCACGCACGCACGCTGCTCGGCCCCCACACACACAAGCATACGCATACACGCTAGGGCTGCTCGATTATGGGAAAAATCATAATCACGATTATTTTGGTCAATATTGAAATCACGATTATTCAAACGATTATTTTTGAGTTTGAAAACATGTATTTTTTCAGCATGTCTCTCCCAAAAAAACTTTGTTACTGAGATCTTTGAGATTTCGCCTTAAAAAAATGCATGAAATGGTCAAAAAGAAAATGTTCCAATCTAAAATAATGTAAAGATATGTATGCAGCTGTTCTGCCCTTTCTATCAAAGATAAAATTACAAAAACTTGATTATGTTAATTTTGTGATCGTTAGGGTTAGGGTTAGGGTTAAAATCGAAATCGCGTCAAAATTTGATTAATCGCCCAGCCCTAATACACGCACACACGCATGCATGCACACATGCTGCTGGACCTGCAAACACACACATATGCACACGCCTTCATATACGCATACACAGACGCACACATACACACATCGATGCACATCGATACATGCAGAAATGTCCTCATACCTGGGAATGTAACATGATACTGGTGAGGAAGTATCCTTTTGAATACTGTGACCAGTGGAGCCAGTATCTGCATTGTTCCACTGACCCAGCTATCTGTAAATCTATATCTTTGTGCCTGGTCCCCTTCTATTGTGCGTTCTGTGAATCGGGAAGTCCGGGTGTTGGTGTTGGTGGGGTTTGGGTGTCCACGTTTATAGGTCAGTCCCTGTGTCGACTTGTAGCACTCACGGTTGGCTAATCTGAAAGTCCCTCTGCTGTTCCCCCAAGGCCTACAAGGCGGCTCTGGACAGCATGGGCCACAGCGAGTACTCCCTGAAGGCCGGCTTCCACCTCAACCCCAAGTCTGTGGAGTCAGCGCTGCAGGTGGGTTAGGTGATACTTAGATGATGCTCACGGGGATAAATGCCCCGTCGAACCCAAGCAGCATTGGTACTAAGTGTGTGTATGTGTGTGTGTTTTTCTGTCTGTGTGTGTGCGTCTTTCTCTCTGTGTGTGTGTGTGTGTGTGTGTGTGTGTGTGTGTGTGTGTGTGTGTGTGTGTGTGTGTGTGTGTGTGTGTGTGTGTGTGTGTGTGTGTGTGTGTGTGTGTGTGCAGGGCTGCTGCAGCGAGGCGGAGGCCCAGCAGGCGGGCCGCATGCAGACCCCCTCCCAGCCCATCCAGTGCGAGCTGCCCACCGTCCCGCTGCACATCGGCTCACACTTCCTCAAGGGCGTGTCCTTCAACGAGTCGGCCGCCGACAACCTCAAGCTCAAAACGGTAGAGGACACACACACACAAACACTCACCACACACAGAGACTCTCTCTCTCACACACACACACACACACACACACACACACACACACACACACACACACACACACACACACACACACACACACACACACACACACTCCGTTGGCGGCACGCACACAATACCATTGATCCAATCGCCGGTTCATTCTTTTTACACAAAGGCGGAACACACACACACACAAACTATAACACACACACACACACACACACACACACACACACACACACACACACACACACACACACACACACACACACACACACACACACAGAGAGACTCACCACACACAGGGACTCACACACACACAGATACACAGACACACATACTTGAACACACACACAAACATAGACAGAGACACACACACACAAACAGAGAGACACACACATACAGAGAGACACACAGAGACGCACACAGACACACACACAGAAACAGACACACACACACACTGCCATTGCTTTCTTGTGCAGAACCAAATAGCTGGCATATTGCCGCCCTGTGCGCTTTATCACAGCTGGCCAGCGTTTAGGAATCAGAGGAGGGACGTGCCACAGTGCCTAGTTATTGGACGCATTAAATATTCGTCGGTCAGCAACGTTGCTTTCTAAACAATAATGGCGGTTGGACTCAGTGTTGAGGTGCTTCTGCTAGTCGTACACATTCATTTCACAGCTAGGTACGCCGACCTGGGTTGCCCTGACGGAGAAGTTTACGAGTCGGTTTCAGAGATTTTGAAATCCTCCGTTGGCGGCACGCACACAATACCATTGATCCAATCGCCGGTTCATTCTTTTTACACAAAGGCGGAACACACACACACACACAAACTAGAACACACACACACACACACACACACACACACACACACACACACACACACACACACACACACACACACACACACACACACACACACACACACACACACACACACACACACACAAACTAGAACACACACACACACACACACACAAACTAGAACACACACACACACACACACACAAACTAGAACACACACACACACACACAAACTAGAACACACACACACACACAAACTAGAACACACGCACAAACACACGCACAGTAGAACACACGCACACACACACATGCACACAAACTAGAACACGCACACACACTAGAACATACACACACACACACACACACACACTAGAACACACACACACACACACACACACACTAGAACACACACACACACACACACACACTAGAACACACACACACACTAGAACACACACACATACACACCCGCACGGTTCCCTCCCGGCCCTCTACCCTCCAGTGTGTCTGGCCCCGGCCAACAAACTGCCCAAGATCAAAAGCCACATTGTTCTTACCTCTGGCATAACGTGGTGGCTGGGACTGTGCCTTTACATAACTCAGATTTACTGCCGGTATACGGCCTCTATTCATGAGTCAGGCCTCTTTGTGTTGCCCCTTGCCTCATACGTGCTCGCACAACAATGGTGTGCGTTGGCTGTTGTGCGAGCCACGCTGCACGAGTCATTGTATGAAGGTTGAATAACATGACCCCACAGGCGGGGGTCACTCGGGGTCAGGGGTCACGTGGGTTTATGTGCTGGTACAGAGCTAGGTCAAGGGCATTCACAGCAGGGATCATTAATTGTATTGACTGTAATGAGTGTTGGAAGTGACTGGAGCTTTTGTGTGTCTCTTCCCCCCCCCCCCCTCCAGCACACCACCCTGCAGCTGATGAAGGAGGCCCTGGGCCAGAACGGCATGCCCCGCCGGGAAGACTCCCCCGTCACCGAGGTCCTCAACCAGGTGTGCCCCTCCAGCTGGAGGGGGCCCTGCAAGACGGCCGTGCAGCTACTCTTCGCCCAGGCCGGACTGGTGAGTGGGGAGAGGGGGGGTGGATGGATGGGTGGATGGAAGGATGGCAGATGGGTGGACGGATGGATGGATGGACGGATGGCGGATGGATGGATGGATGGATAGATGGGGGATGTTGGAAGGGTGGATGTCAAGGTAGGGGTGGTGCTAGTGGTGGTGACCGGTGTTTGGTCCAACTACCCCAGAGGTCATAAAGGGATGAGGTCATCGCTTTTTCCTTGCATTGAATCAAGAAATATGGTTGCTAGGGGAACCACCCTGGCTCTCGTTTCTCACAGTGTGTTTTATGACCCGTCTTCCATCGGCCTCAACACGTCTGTTGGCCTTCCATACTTCAAAACCCTGTGGAGCTCAGCTCCATCAGAGCCTCATGAAGCCTCCCTTCATAACCTCCCCTCACAGCTGGGGACTTTCTAAACTCTATGCTTTTTTCACAATCAAAATACTTCCTCAAATGTAGTTTGAGGAAGGGTGTCATCGTGTTTAGAAAATGCATCCAACCATCTAGCCATAATCATCGACTCACAATAAGTACATTTGTCAGAAGAAAGAGAAACGACAATATATCACTGTCGGTACAGTAAGGATTTCCATAGAAACAAGGGCCGAGCACTGACAATTGTTAGGTTAACCCATTCCCCGTACACAACATAGATAGCTAGGATATGATGCTACACAACGCTAAACGCACTCTTAACCAGTGCTGAGACACCGAGCCACGCCTCGCGTGTGAATGTGGAACAGGACCGTTACTCCTCCACACCTCCTCGAGGACGGGCTGAGCCTCGTGACGCAGACACAGAGAGGGTGCGCTGTGTTGTGCGGAGCATTGTTGGGCTGAGCGGAGAAGACGAGGAGTTCTTCTCTTCCTAGAGGGGCCGGCCTGGCCAGGGGTAAACAAACACCGCAGACGCGCACCGGGGAGAGGTCTGCATTCCTCCGCAACATCTGGGCCAAGGATGGACTCCTTCAGTCTGCACTACGCCCCCATCTGTAGGGAGGTGTGTGTGTGTGTAGCAGCAGCAGTGTGTGGTCTGATGGTGTGTGTGTGTGTGTGGGGTGGGGGGGGGGGGTCAGGCCTTGGCAGAGGTCCTCTCCAGCAAAGTAATAGATAGATGATCTAGTGCCTGGTCTGAGCTCCAAACTCAACCAAAATAGATCCCTCACACATACGCACACGCAAACGCACACGCATAAACATCGACTACTGTACACGCATATGCACCCACACGCAAAGTAGCACACACTAATGCACGCACACGCACAGTGTGGAGGTGCATATGTCATCCCCACTGTTAATGACTCCATTATGCATGTAAACAAGGGATCGAGTACACAAGCAGTCATGTGTCCGCCACGCCCTCCTCTCCTTCCAGCAAACGTTGGCCCTGCCAAGTCGCTCCGCAGGAAACAATCTCTAGAAGACTCATGTCTACTTCGATCGCCCTGTACCTTCGACACACACACACACACACACACACACACACACACACACACACACACACCCTTGGGATCTGTTGGGGGGGCAACAGATCCCAAGGATGCACCTGCCGCATGAACAACAATGTCATACTTCCTGTTGTACAGGAAATGGGCTCCTCCCGCTTTCTCTATCACTCTCTCTCTTTGTCTCGCTCTGTTGCTGTCTCTCTCTTCCCCTCTCTGTCTGTCTGTCTGTCTGTCTCTCTCTGTCTCTCTCTGTCTCTCTCTGTCTCTGTCTCTCTGCCAGCTGCTTGGGTATCTAGCAGCCCCCGGGGTCTGGGTTCTTTCAAGGAACAGGAGGGGGGGGAGGGGGGAGAGACAGACAAGCCTCCCAGCCTGTTGTCTCTGGCTGATGGAATGTGTTTATCTCTCCAACGGCCGGCTCGCTCTCTCGAAACTCTCTTTTTCTCTCCACACTCCCTCTCTTTCGCTCTCCACACTGTGTGTGTGTGTGTGTGTGTGTGTGCGTGCGTGCGTCGGGGGTGCTGTTATTCTGAAACAGGAAAGGCCGATACTTGAACAGCACCTTCTAATAACATTTTCTGGGCCATTCTTGTTTGGGAAACGCTGCCTCTTCAGAGTTATGGAGACAGTAGCCAGTAGTCCGTTTCTTGGGGGTCTTTGTAGACTTTACATAAAGGAGAGGTTGAATTCCTGCCCGGGTTTAAACAGAGGACATCTGCAATCCTGAACTTTTATCTGAAGTTTGTTCTCTTTAAGATCACGTACAATGAATGTATAAAATAAATCCCTTTCCATTAATCAAAGTGTGTGTGTGTGTGTGTGTGTGTGTGTGTGTGTGTGTGTGTGTGTGTGTGTGTGTGTGTGTGTGTGTGTGTGTGTGTGTGTGTGTGTGTGTGTGTGTGTGTGTGTGTGTGTGTGTGTCTCCCCTGCAGGTGGTGGTGGACACGGCTCAGATTGAGAACAAGGAGGCCTACGCTCCTCAGATCACCTTGGAGGGCTCCAGGGTGCTGGTCCAGGTGCCGTCGACCTGGTGAGTCCACCCCTGACCCGCTCTGAACACCAGCTGGTGCACGCTCTGAACCGCAGCCAACACTGAGGACTCAAGCGCTCATCTCCACAATAATGTACACTTTGTAGTGCATTATAGGATTTAACTTATTATATATTGTGTTTGGGATGGTCTGCCACATTTTTTAAGTAATTATAATTTGGCGGCGATGTGGAGATTTGCTTGGTCCCATGCTGTATGTGCGTCATAGCGGTGGGATCAGCTGAATGGTGTGAAAACAACCCATTCATTTCTGTGCGCCTGTGTGTGTGTGTGTGTGTGTGTGTGTGTGCCTGCGCCTGTGTGTGTGTGTGTGTGCGCCTGTGTGTGTGTGTGTCTGTGTGTGTGTGTGTGTGTGTGTGTGTCTGTGTGCCTGCCTGCCTGTAGGTGTCTGAAGGAGGACCCGGCCACCATGTCCCTGCTGCAGCGCAGCCTGGACCCGGAGAAGACGCTGGGGCTGGTGGACGTCCTGTACACCGCCGTCTTCCACATCAACCGCTGGAAGGACAGGAAGTGAGTTCATGTTGACGCAGGCCGCCGGAGGCCTCGCATCAGAGCGGGGTCACATCTCGGTTCAGAGCATCAGGGGGTCGGCGGGCTCCAGCTGGGAGTTTTATGGCTTTAGTTTGTCCGTTTCTAACCGTGAGTTTTGTAGTTTTAGCGCTGAGCTATACTTGGTTGTATTGTTGTAACGATACAGCCGTATGTGTGTGTGTGTGTCTCTGCGTGCACGTGTGTGTGTCTCTACGTGCACGTGTGTGTGTGTGTGCGTGTCTCTGCGTGCACCAGGGCTGCTCGATTTTGGGAAGAAATGAGAATCACGATTTTTTTGGTCAAGATTGAAATCACGATTTTTCAAACGATTCTTCTTGAGTTTGCAAATAAAATGCCTTTATTCGGCATTTCCAAAAAAAAACACGGTAACTGAGTTTTCAAAATTCTTAAACTACACGGTATACAAACTGTTCAAATAAAAAAATAGAAAATTTTCAAATTGAAAATAATATACAAATAAATATGGATCCAGCTGTTCTGTCATTTCTATAAAACTTTCAATGAATAAAATAAATATACTAGAAAATTAAATAAGAACAAAGTTTAGATTACAGGCGTGCGATCAGCTGATATTTACAGTTGATCAGCTGGTTAATCATTTTCGACCCGGTCTTGCCCAGAAACACCGCTCCAAGTACGGTTTGAACTGCCGTCTTTCGGCGTTGGAGCAACGAATATGTTTGAGCCAATATGTCGAGTTGTATCTGGAGATAACTTAGTACATTGTACAGAGAGATCCTCATTTGCATTTCACCTGCCAGTATTTTGCTGAGCGTCTCGGTCTCGAGCGCAAGCTTGTGGCAGCGTCATGGCAACCGAACGTCATCGTTTCTGAAAGCCTCCGTCTACCCTGTCCACACTACAACGCGAACCCAACGTTTTCACATTCATCCACCTCAGCGATCGTTTTCGAAAAGCATCGTTTTCAGTGTCGGAATTCTCAGTTTTAGTGTGGACTTTTAGTGTGGATAACATTGTAGCACATTTTGCACATTATGTGGGCCTGTGCCTCGTCGGCTTGCCATATTAGAGAACTCGTTTTATCCTTTTTATCGAGTAAACGCGGCTGTCCTCCCTCTGCCATCTCGCGTTGAATGCTCTGGGGGAGGGACTGAATTGCGCATGCGCGTCTCTTTCACAAAACGGAAAATTCCAAAAGAATCGTTCCGACTCGATTTTATTAATTTGGCGCTCGTTTGACCCAAGAATCGAAATCGTGATCAAAATTCGATTACATGCACAGCCCTAGCGTGCACGTGTTTGTGGTGTGTGTATGTGTCAGAACATTCATTCAGGTACATGCCTCTCTGCAGATAAGGGAACAGGATAGCCCAGATGCTTAAAGCCGGCCTGTAGTATCAGTGTAGTCCTTTAGAAGAGGCGGCTCAACATCAGAGCTGTAAACACTGCTATCGACCCTCCGGTAAGAGGAGACGAGGCTGACGCGATGCCCTCCGTTCCCCAGGGAGCAGGCTCTGCCCACCATCCAGATGCAGCTGCAGCGCGAGGCCCCGGACTACAGCGTCCCGGCGGACCTGGCCCCCGGCAGCGGCAGCTCCTCCAAGAGCTCCGGCGGCCTGCCCAAGAGCATCTCCAAGCTCACCTCCAAGTTCACCAAGAAGGCCTCCTCCCACGCGGGCGGCGGCGGCGGCGGCGGCGGCGGCAGCTACTCCATCCCTAGCACGCCGTCCCGCAGCATGCTGTCCTCCTCCTCCTCCTCCGGCGGCGGCTGCGGCGAGGAGAAGCCCAAGGGCGGGCTGGCGCCCGGGGACGGCCGGCTGCAGAGCCTACTGCAGATAGGAGGCCTGCAGTGCGGCGGCGACCCGGTCCAGCTGGCCAACGGCGCGGGGCCCGACGACCAGGGCATGAACCTGCCCACCGACCAGGAGATGCAGGACGTCATCGACTTTCTGTCTGGCTTCAACATGGGCAAGTCCCAGCAGGCCTCGCCGCTGGTCAAGAGGCGCAACTCCGTGGCGTCGGCCAACCCGGCGGAGCTGAGGCCGCCCGGCGCCGCCCAGGCCGCCGCCCTTTCCCACAACACCCTGCAGCCGCCCCCCGCCCAGACGCAGCCCCAGAAGCAGCAGCAGCAGCAGCAGCAGCAGCAGCAGCAGCAGCAGCAGCTGCCGCCGCCCCAGTCGCAAGCCCCGCCCCCTCAGCAGCAGACTCCGCCTTCCCAGGCCCCGCCCCCCCAGCAGCAGCAGCAGCAGCAGCAGCAGCAGCAGCAGCAGCAGCAGCAGCAGCAGCAGCAGCAGCCCTCCCCCCAGGCCCTGCAGTTCTACCAGCACCTCCTGCAGCCGCTGGCCCAACACCAGCAGCAGCAGCAGCAGCAGCAGCAGCAGCAGGCTCCCCTCCCCTCCCCCCAGCAGCTCCAGTCCCTGCCGCAGCAGAGAATCCCCAGCAAGTGGCTGGGGAGCTCCGGGGCCCAGCAGCAGCAGCAGCAGCAGCAGCAGCAGCAGCAGCAGCAGCCTCCCCAGCAGCAGCAGGGCCCTCCGGGCGGGCTGTCCCCCCTGGGGCCCATCGGCCAGTGGGGCTCGGCGGGCCTGCCCGACCTGAGCTCGGAGCTGTACAGCCTGGGCCTGGTGAGCACCTACATGGACAGCGTGGTGTCGGAGATGCTGGGCCAGAAGCCCCAGGGCCCGCGCAACAACACCTGGCCCAACCGCGACCAGAGCGAGGGCGTGTTCGGAGGAGGGGCGCTGGGGGACGCGCTGCCCTTTGACCCCGCAGGTGAGGCCGTCTTCTGTTTTTTGCAGCAGGGGTAGACAGGTAGCACAGGGGACGTAGTCTGACATACTACTCTAGCATGTAGTGTACCGCGCGGATGTAGGGTAGGGCGCGTGTAGTATAGCACGCGCAGCGCATGTAGCTTAGCCTAGCGTAGCGTAGGGCTAGCACACAGTCAGAGAGACTGTGAGTCAGTGCAGGGCTCGTAGCTCAGGGCCCGTAGCCAGAGCATGTAGTTCAGCAAAGCTCAGCAGAAAGATGGGCTGACAGACTTGTTTTTGAATACGATTACAAACTAGGAACACTTTGTTCATAGTAATCATAGTAGATTAAAGAATTGTACAAAATCACCCAAAAAACTGTAAAATCTGAGGATCTTATTTGAGGAATCGAGAATAACATGGTGAGTCTGAGTCGGCAGAAGACACATATGATTATTTCATCACTCAACCCTACAATGTGCTTAACGTTGAAACCAGACTTTAAGAGCAATAACAAACACGGCTATAAAGGCTGACGCACACGCACACGCACACACACACCCCAAAACAACAGGGGAGTTTCGCCGGCGGTGGTGGCTGTGACTCTGGCCGGGCCTGCGTCTGTAATTTGACTGAATTTACGCTGATTTGAGCATGTGTCGGTTGCTATTTTTACGGCGCAGCAGACTGTTTGGACGAGGGCCCTGGCCATTGTGCCGAGCTGACTTAACAGCTTTTGTGCATTTTTTTTTTTCTGCCAGGGTAGACAGTCTGGCCCAGCGGAGCTGAGCTCTGGGGGGAGGGAGGGGGTGGGGGGGGGGGGGATCATGGAAGAAGTGGAAAACAGCTGAGCGTATCACAAACCCCATTACGGTTGTGTTGTTGTGTCCTGCAGTTGGCTCGGACCCGGAGTTCGCCCGCTACGTGGCAGGGGTCAGCCAGGCCATGCAGCAGAAGCGCCAGGTGCAGCACATCCGTCGGCCGAGCAACGCCCGCAGCAACTGGCCAATCCCAGACGAGCAGCAGCAGCACCGGACCTGGTCCCACCCGGACTACTACAGCGAGGGGTGGGTGGACGGGAAGGAGCGAGCGTCGCCCCCGGCAACCGTGCTCCGCAGAGCGTTTGCTGAATAAATGCAAAAAAAGGCGAGGCGTGCGTGTCGACGCGCACGTCGACACGCACGCCCTCGCGGCTTTTCTGTGGCAGCTGCCTTTTAGATAACGATCTGATTTAATCACACGGCATCGTGCACCGCGCTCACAGCCTCTGTTTCCGAGTCACGGCAGTTTCACCTTCAAAGGGGGGCTGCTGACGCACTGAGACCGAGGCCAAAGGAAGGGCCGAGTTTGCAGGGCGGACGTTAAACACAAAGGCGGACACCTCGCTCGCCACAAAGCCCTATCTGCAATTTGCCTCTGAGCCAAACATTAGTCGGCATCTATTCCTACACAGCATGTTAAGTGGCACATTGTAAATGGAAAATGGACTGCATTTATGCAGCACTATTCTAACAAGCGGCCACTCAAAGCGCTGTACAATGTTGCCTAACATTCACCCATTCATGCACACATTCACCAGCTTGTCGGGAGAAGGGAGGGTGAGGTGTCTTGCTCAGGGACACCTCGGCACTCAGCCTAGGAGGAGCCGGGGTTCGATCTAGCAACCTTCCAGTTACCAGCCAACCCCGCTCTACCTCCTGAGCCACACGCCGCCCAATCACACTGTCACGTTGTGATTCCAACCTGTCGATATCACCGTGCCCAGGGTGTGCTCTGCTGTTTAGCTTCGGTATGTAGAAGTCATAGCTGACCTCTGTCCTTCTGTGTGTCTGCGTCTGCTCTCCGCACAGTGAGCCAGTGAACAGCAGCTGGTCAGCAAATCAGGGCGACTCTGCTAGCTCCAGCGACGAGACGTCCTCGGCCAATGGGGACAGCCTGTTCTCCATGTTCTCCGGACCAGACCTTGTAGCAGCCGTCAAGCAGAGAAGGTACGCGGCTTAGTGCCAAGTGTTAGCATGTGGCTTTTGGCGTGAACCTTTGGCGCAAACCTTTGTTTGTAGGTCATGTGACCAAAACATCAACATGGTGGGGTCACTTGCCACTGGATGTGTCAATACCAGGGAAATTCGGTCATCTTCTTATAAAATGGCCGCTGCCGTGGTTTTGCTTAAAGATGAACTCCATTTGCTGCTTGCGTTCCTCAAATACTCTTCATTTTGCCGATCTAAACTATGACAGAAAATACATCTCCAAACTAATACTCCTAACATTATGAAGTGTAAAGATGGCTCCTCCTGTTCCGTGTTACTGGGGCTCATTGCCCTCCTCTGTGACCTCTTCTGCCTTCAGGAAACACAGCTGTGGTGACCCGGAGGCGTGCACACTGCCCTCCCCCCCCCTCCACCACATGGTGGACGACAGCCAGGTAAACCTTCTCTCCCTCCGGCGGTGGAACGTCAGGGAACCACAGTGGCCTCCAGCAATCTTTATTTGACGTCGAGGTCAAGTGGCGAGAAGTGTAGTAGTCATGGAAACATGTTTTGAACGCCCGTCGTAATGGTCGTAGACCTCCCAGTAGTCTTAAAGTTGAACACAAAGACACACTTTACTCTATGCTTTAGGTTCCCAAACTAAACGAGTATGTATATTCCATGCGATGCATTAAGGTCCACCTTTTTGAAACTGCGTCGCAGACACTTAGAAAACCCACTTAGAAAACAATAGGAAAGTCTGAAAAAAGACATTAAAGAGGCTTGACTTCTGGATTCCAATTCTGAAAGATGATAGACTGAGAACTGTTGGGTTGCACTTCCACAATTTTCGATAACAAAGGCAGAACAGAGCCCGATAAACATGTGGCAGGATGAAACAAGAAAGATTTACGTGTAGGATAATTCAGATCGACGTCACCTTAGACTTGAGAACTTCTGATACCCTTGAATCGTACATAATCAACGTAGACACTTCGGTACGATGAACCGCATGCACACGACCCTCCACTGTCCTGTGAGTCTGCCGACGTTAAGACGGCGTGTCCTCCGTCCACAGGACAGCAAGACCAAGACGTGGCCTCCCAAGGCGCCGTGGCAGCACACGGCGGCGCACGCCAGCGCCAACACGCTGCCCAATCCCAGCTCTTCCTTGTACCAGATGAACATGCCGACCGCCTCCCAGTGGAGCGACTCCATGCAGATGCTGCAGTCTCCCGTGTGGTCCACGGCTGGCGACTGCTCCCCCTCCTCCGGTCTCTCCTCCGGTCTCTCCTCTGGCCTCTCCTCTGGTCTGTCCTCTGGTCTCTCCTCCGGTCTCTCCTCTGGCCTCTCCTCTGGTCTGTCCTCTGGTCTGTCCTCTGGTCTCTCCTCCGGTCTCTCCTCTGGTCTCTCCTCCGGTCTGTCCTCTGGCTTCCCCTTCTCCCAGCAGCAGCAGCAGCAGCCCAAACCCATAAGCAAGGCATTCAAATCCTTCCCGGTCAAACACGAGCACAGGCCTTCCTACCTTCACCAGTACTGAGGCCCGGGGCCCGCGGTTCGAGACCCAGGGGACGGCCTCTAGCGTCTGACGAGCTAACATGCTAACAAACCGATTTGGGGACTGTAACGAGTCCGATATATTTAATTGGGATGTTTTTGAGTTGAGGTGTGTTTGGGGGTGAGGGGGGGTATGGGGGGAGTGCTGTGGTGTTACTTTAAGTGTACATATTAGCTCAACAATTTGTATCGATCTATATATTATTTTTTTTCCACGTCACACATCCGCTGCGTTCGGTTAGTGTGGCGTCATGGCAACGAGTGTGGCCGTCCGGTGGCCTAGTGGGGGGTTTCTCTGTCTGCGGGGCGCGACTCACGCCGGGGTCCGCAGGCATGAGCTGGAGACGCGCATTACCGTCGCCCACTCTGCTTCTTTGTGTGTGTGTGTGTGTGTGTGTGTGTGTGTGTGTGTGTGTGTGTGTGTGTGTGTGTGTGTGTGTGTGTGTGTGTGTGTGTGTGTGTGTGTGTGTGTGTGTGTGTGTGTGTGTGTGTGTGTGTGTTGGGGGTTACGGGAGGGCACGAGGAGTTCCGTCTCGGCCCGGACTCTATATGATACTGTGTCTACTGAGCTGTAACTGCCAAATCTCATGCAAGAGTACAGCTTCCATCTACTGTTTCATGGCTTGTAAATTACCGAGGTTGAAACTATAAATATTTACTCCTTTTTATTAAGAGGCTTTGAGCAGGCTCAGCGTGAATATAAAATCGTCGCAGGGGTGTCGTTTGCGAGGAATTACACTACTTTTTCAACCGCAGACGGGGGTCACGAGATGCAGCCCGGACTGGTGGTTGGTGTGGACCGCACTTGATAGAGTTTTTGTTGTTTTTCCAACCAAAGCGTTGTTCAGAATACTACCGGTGCAGAGGAGGAGGAGGAGGAGTTGAACAGACTAGTGCGTTGATAAGCAGCAAAGTTAACGAGCCCTACTTGACAATAGCTTTAGGGAATGTCTTGACGACATGGAAAGGAATTCAATTCCTCTTTCCTAATCAGCATTTTTGCTTCAGATTGACACTAACTCCTGAGTTAAAAGACAACAACCTAACTTTTGTTCCATTTAAAAAAAAAAAAAGATACAATATTTTTCTTGTACAAATATTGACAGTATTAATCTTATTTTTGTATTTTCTTACATGTTATACCATTACTGTATGTTAGTATACTATAGACATAATTACATACGTTGTTTTCTTTCCTGCCCTGAGATGTGAAAAGCACATATTTAGTTTTTCTTTCCTACAGAGCTACACCATATATCTATAAAGGTTACCAAATACGCCATGGTAGACACTAAGACAATAGTGTGCGACGGGGGCTGTTTTCAAACCCTCGTCCTCCTTGGTTTCTATGGCGATGGACTGTGTTCACAGGCCCAGAATGTTACCCTTTTGTGATCTTTGCGGATGCCAATGTTGCCTGTATTTATGAGATGACACCATGTTTTCCGAAAAACTAACATACTTACCATGTTTACAGAGAATTGTTTGCTGTATATACATATAAATATATATCTTTTTATAGTTAATGTGCTTTGCACAATCAAAATATAGGGTTTGTTGCTTTTTTGTCTGTGTTAACTCCCAACCTGTTGCAGCCTTTTTAGAGATATTAATTAAAGACCTTTGGACTGTAACGGTTAGCATTTCTCAGCTGTGTCAAATGGTTTACTAGTGGCTTCTAAAAAAAACGTGTTGCCCTGATCGATGGTATGAAGGGGGGCTGCTTGGCTTACGTTGCTTACTGTTCTTTTGAGCTGGCAACCGAATCTTTCCAAGTGTACCAGCAATGCAAAAAAGAAAATTAATAAAAAAAACTAGCAATTAAAATAGCCTCTTCTGTCTTATAGATATTGTACTCCAGAACCAACCCACTGTCCTTTGGCACAATGACACTACCTTTGTATCTTTAACACCAGGCCCTTCAGAGTTCCTATATTTTGTCTGATATAACAGGTATTTTTTAGTATTTGTGTAACTAATTGCTTAATTGAATTCTTTGCATTTACGGAGTGGAAATAAATGATGTTGGTGGCTTGATCCATGGCCATTATTTGCATACTTACCTGAAATGGTTCGTTGCCAAGTGCTCGAACGTTTCACTATATACAAATGAATATTAAGCTGTGAAACATATTTTAAGTTTAACTGGTAATGCAAGGGTTATTTTTATCAGCTGATGCTAGAAATGTAAACCTTGCACTTAAGCATTATTCAACGTATTACAGCCCATCCACACATCCTTGGTCTTAAAGTTTTCAGAGAATTATAGGTTTCATGTAAAAGGGGGGATATGCAACCAGGTGTGAGTAATTAACCATTACAAGCCGTTTGAAAGTGCCCTTTCCTGTGTTTTTGTGACGTCTCAAGTGGGATTCTCCATTGGCTTTCGTACCCTGGACTATCAGTCTACCAACTGGACTGTGGCAAATGTTGCTTATCTATCCATCATACACACAGGTGGACACTCCCACTTGTTTAAGGCTTGTAATGGCTAATCGCTCACACCTGGTGGCACAACATCACCCCTTTAAGGAAAATGAACCTGAGGATACAGCCAACGTATTGCCTTGCTCGCCATCTATAGGCCTATTTCATATTGTAACTACATGCCAAGATCGGAATACTGAACCACGTCACCTAGGATGTTCTGTCTACGATGCCTTTGTGTCTGAGTTGGTTTTGACAGTGGTCATTTATGACTGCAATGTTGATCCTACATGAATAGCCTCTAGTGAATCCTTTATAATATAACAAATGATTCAACGTTTAGACAAAGACAAAATAATTTAAAATAACATTTTAATGTTAAAACTAAAAAAAGTATTTACATTAGCACTTTCACAGCTGGTGATTCGTACTGAGGAATTCAGAGCAAATGGTTTTCCATTATACCAACCATTTAATGGTCATTTTTCACAAGTACCATCCGATTCAGAACAAAACTTGGCTTTGTCCACAAATGTACAAAACAATCCTAGAAAAATAGTCCGTCTTCAAATCAACACGCCAGTGTGTCAGAAGTCCATCAGCTTTCCATCACTTTGTTGGCGGGGGTCGCCGACGGAGCCGCTCCACCGTTAGGCTGGAAAACAAATCGATTTAAAACCATCTTTAGGAATCGTACCAAACACTTGCATTGACCCCTCACTTAAAATTGACCAGAGATTTCTTACATTCACAGCTTCCATCGGGATGTCGGGACTAGCGTCTGCGATGGTGGCCAGATAGACGATGTTGCGATGCAGAATCTGTTGGTATCTGTAGTGATTGAAGTTTTGTACTTTTATATTACTATACATTAGTGATGTTATGGTTTGCGTCGAGGCATCGGGGCGTGTGTCGAGTACCTCGGCTCCTCCCCCAGCGAAGCTCCGTATCGAGTAGGATTCACATAGGCGAAATGACGTAGCGTGTGACGTTACCCAGTTCCAAGATCACTTTTATGGCTATGTAATTAATCACACTCATTCTCAGTCATCATGCAGTTTTATTATTACAATTATTAGTAGGCTACTGTAGTTATAAGACAATCTATTTTGCCCGGGATGACTTAAAAATGATTTGTTCTCTACCATGAGCTCGGGAGATATTTATGAACGGCACACTCACACGTATCACTGAAATGACTTTAATTCTTAAACGTCTTGATGTTGTACGAAGCAAACATCACATCATCACAGGAAACTCTTTCTTTCATCATTTCATTCACCACTAGGTGTCCCTAGCGTACTCATTTCAAGCTTCGAGGTCGAACCACTTTGATGGTTCATCTGGCTGCGAGGCTTTGACGTTTCATGAGGCATCATCTCGGCACCACTACTATACATTAGACTTAGGATGAAACACCGCACGGTTCTTGGTGTGGTTTCTATGGACGTTACTTACTGAACACACTCCACCGCTCTCCCCTTCTGCTGGTACTCTGCGATGCAGCGGATCAGCTGGTCGTTCTCCTCCAGCAACTGAGGAGAGAACCAGACACCGGACCGGATGTGTGAGGACGTTTGACCACACAGACCCATATTAGGATTATTTTTTATCAATTAATGTTGAAACCAGACTGAACAGCAATAACACAAACATATCTTTAAAGGCTGACACACATACAAAAATAGTATGCCAGAAAAAGATAGATTACATAATATGGACAATTCAGTATGCAAATATTACAGGATGTTGCAAATCCGGTCGCATTTCGCAGCAGGCAAGCCAGCATGCTTTTTTGGGCTATTCTGCATCTCAATCCATAGTGGCCCTCCAGGTGTAATGTTCAGGGACATCACCTTGATTATATCCCAATTGTATACAACAGTACGCACTTTGTAAAGGGTCACTGCAGTACGTACTTAAAGTAAAAAGTATGATGCAATTTGTAATGCAGCCCGAGTCAGTAGCATTTAACATGAGCGATGTAACACTGATGTAGAGCTAGCCGTTAGCTCTGTTCTACAAGTTTCTTACTCTCTGTATGGTTTCTTGGTTGATTGTAGCCGTTCCTCGTAGTCTCTTCGGCACAAAAACCACCGACATGGCCCTTCTATTCAGCGGCTAACGTTATCAGCTATCAAACTACAGCGTACGGTTGTGATGTTGGTGTAATGTGTGGTGCTGTTCTACGGGGAACCAGCGGTGCCCAAAAGCACGACCACGTCATATGCGCGACTCTGCCAACTGCAATACTAACGACGACCTGTTTGCTGTGTGAACCACTGTTTGGCCTGATCTACACGTAATCATTGAGAATGAAGTTAAGACTTATCACATCTGTACTTTAAGAAGGCATTTAATTACAAATTTGGAAACGACATGCGTTTTGAGTTGAGCCAAACGTTGAACAGAAGAGAACGTCGCTGCCACCTTGAGTACATGAGTGGAACTACATCAATGTGTCAAATGTGTAGATTCGGCAACTAAATAAAGTAAATGCAGCACTAAAATAAATCATTGATGTATTGGAGGACCTATGAACATACAGGGCCTAGAACATAATTAGCTAATGAACAGAATTTTGCAAACACAATAAAGACACAGGAGAACACAGATATTTAACAACTCTTTATCTTAAGTAAAAACATTTTTAAACGAGGGCAACACGTTGACAGTACGTAATGCTTTACATGTTCAAGAAAACTTTCCGATTAACAATTTTTCAATTAGCAGTAACAATAATGAAAACATGTCTGTTTAGAGAAGCTAAATATGCAACGTTGGAATCTTCATTTATCTTCGAGGCTTACACTGTTATTGCAAAATCCCAATCCCTGCCTTCCTGCATATTCAATGCTTTCTGTGGCCATCATGCAGTATTCAGTGTACAACACCCCTAACAAATCGCACGTTTCTCATACAGGTTGCCTGTTTCCCAGCTACTGAAGCCACCCAGATCTTGCACTAGTGCTAGTGATACATTTGTCATAAGGTAATTAAGTTAAAGGGAGAGCCGTAAAAATATACCACTCTGAGGGTACTCCCTTAAGTACTGACAGAAAATGATGGCGAGACAAGAATGCGAAAACCATAATCAGCCTGCTCTCCGAAACATGGCCTGGAATCCAGTTATCACTGCTCAATTATGAAGAGAAAATGCAGAATACAAAAAGACAATTAAAACAAAATGGAGCAATGAATACTGGAGGGAATACGGTGCCGTTTGTATCAACTGTATTCTTCTGCATCAGACAACATTCAAAAAGGTTCACATTTCCAGTCCCCCAACCTTATGACTAAAGCGTTTCATCACTTTGGAGTACAAATGTCTGATTGTAATTACAAAGGGGGGGGGACAAAGAAAGATATAAATGACACTTAAAAAGGGAAATAAAGTTATCTACTAGCTGACAATCTATAACTCAAAAGAACAAAAACAAGTGGCACTGAAAGATATGCAGCCCGCCGGGTCAAATTATTACCATTAGTGAACAAGTTAATCAATTGCTTTTTGACATTCTGGTACATTGACTGGACAGGCCTATCAATTATTTAGTTGTAAACATTCTGAAGTACTTCAGTTCAACTTGAATTGTGGGGCGGGGCAGACAATATTCCTCAAGGTCAAATGATATCGGCACATTAGATTCTCCCAAATAATCGAGATATAATAAAGTGAGTATTCAATCCTGTTATACTCAATTGTTGGCGGCCTGCATCTTCTTGCAATTCATTTCACACCATAAAACAAGTATGTAACTAAATCAAGTCAAGTTTAAAATGACTTAACAAAAGGGTCAATGACCCAGCATTCAATCCTGAATATGCAAGTCAAAGGGGCAGGCACAATTTGCTTAGGGGCACACACATTTTGAGATGAGCAAGACATTCATCAAAGAAACGCATGTATTGGACAACGTGCCATGACTTTATTTAGCCAGGCCTTAGTTTTATCCTAGTAAATCATCTCAAATGAAAGCGGCGAGCGAAACTATGAGGGCCAGGTTAAGAGCAGCGAAGGGGGAACATAACAGGGGTGACAACTGGTGAATTTGGTGCCGTCATACATCACTGAATATATATCAAAAAAAAGGAGGGAAAAGAATAAAGCTATTGATCACATGGATATCGATCAGAGTACTCACAGTATTAGTGGACTTCCTGTATCCATCTTTCACATACAACAGCAATATCAAAGACCACTTTAGTAAGAAACAAAATTGGAGGTGATGCAAAAATACTGAATTATTTCCACCAAAAACATATGTACATATTTTTTGCTCTTGTCCTTTTGTTGATAACCATGTAACAAAACTTTTGAGGAAAAAAAATTCCGGGTGAAGAAGACGTACTCACACCTGCTGAAGTCAAGACGGTGACCCTAGTGCTGGTGACTAATTTAACAGTGTCTTCATTCCTTTTGTCTGGTCGTTCTGAACATTGCATCTCATGGGGGCCGTTGGTAATGGGGTAGGACTAGGATTCCTCGTTGGTTCAGTGCCGTTGTAGTACTATGCAGCCACCTTGTTGTCCCTCTGGGGGAAAAAGACAAGCAAAAACACGGTTAGTATTGAAGACCACTCGAGATGAGTAAACATCTTTGTTGTCTACGGGGAATGGGTTAACCTAACAATTGTAAGTTCCTGGCCCTTTGTTCTATGAACATCCTCACTGTACCGACAGCGATATATTGTTTCTCCTTCTTCTGACCAAATGTACTTATTGTAAGTCGCTACGGATAAAAGCATCGGCTAAATTCCCTAAATGTAATATAGCTTGAATAAGTGGTCCTTTACACTTTCAAATACTAGTAATCTAAAAAGCCCTTTCTAGTGTCATCCCTTCAATGGTCATCTAAAACGAGTCCTGCTAGTCCAACATCAACCAGACCGATAAAGCTCATGGATTCACCCTGTATTCAAAGTCGTTGAACTCCCGGCCTCCTCTCCCTCCTCTGAACCCAGCCCGGAACCCGGGGGGGGCCCCGCGGGGCGGCCCGAAGGACCCCCTGCTGATGGGTCGGCCCCTGCCGCCACGGGGCCCCATGCCCCCGCGGCCGCGGTAGCCTCTCCCACGGCTGTGTCTCATGGGCAGGCCGAAGGTCTCGGCGTTCGTCCGCCTCTCCTCGGCCCAGGTGGGCCTCCGGTCCCTGGGGGAGAAGAGCACGGCATTAGGCCCTGCGGTCAGACTGGTGGAGTGTGGGGGTCGAGGCCTTCACTGGGACGGCAGGGCAGAACGTCGAACTGTTCCTTACACCTCGTAATGGGCACGTGATAATTGGGAGGCCTTTTAACTCTGCCGATACAGAAAAAGAAAAATCACTTACTTTGAGTATCCTCTGTCTCCGCCCCCTTTCCTAAGACACAGAAGCAACGACCACGGCATTACATTTACATTCAGGGCATTACGCTTTTATCCAAAGCGCCCTGCGTTAAGTATGGGTGTTTTAGTACTCTCCACAGTGTTGTTTATAAAGGATGATGCGACGTACCCGTACCTTAAATCATCACAGGACAGATTGTCGAAGAAGGACTTGGTCTTGTCGTAGTAACAGGAGGCGGACCCAGCCTCCTCCTCTTCCGCGGCGGCCTCAGTGGGCGGCTGCTGCTGCTCCGCAGCCGCCGGGTCCACCACCTTCTCCTCTCCGTTCAGAGCCTTCTCCGGTTTCTCAGTGTCTGGAGGTTGTATTTAATCACACTCATTACACCGCTTTAACTGCAACGTCAATAGTTGGATCCATACATAATGCAGCCGTTCTTAAAACCCTCATTGATTTTCCATTGTAGCAGGAGAACCTGGCCGGGCGGCTGCTCAAGGGGAAATCCTTTGCAAGTTCTGTATATGCAGTTACAATTAGTACTGCATCGATTTCCTTGGGAACTGATGGCTAACATGCGATCATACTTGCAGACCCTTGCTTAAGGCACAGCAGTGTCAAACGATAGACAGGGTTTCTGAGAGCTGTCCTAGACCAAGTTATTCTGTCGAAATGCAGGGACCTCTGACACTAGGCCCTTAATGGATACAAAACAATCCTTTATTGCCCAGTACAGTGCTGGGTATTCTTAGTGGAGGTGTCATGCCAAATTTGTACCAGGCGCGTCATCCATACGTAATCCACTCCAAATCTGCCTGGCAACAGATGATCGCGTCGAATGACGTGAACATTCGCGAACCTTCTATCTAGCGATCCGTTATCTGTATTGTGCTATTTCGTCCTTGACCTGCTTTAAACACTCAGTTTACTTGCTAAATTTGATTAAACAATTAAATACAATACAAATATAAAGTAAAAACAAGTGTTATCTGTAATGATATCAACATCAGTTATTAGACCGTCACACGGAGCATGCGCAGTTGGATTGGCGCGCTGCATGTTGATGTCTGTTCCAAGATACATCGTGTGTTTATTAAGGAACCCAACAAAACATTACATTATCTAGCGATCCGTTAACTGTATTTTGTTATTTCCTCTTTGGCAACATGAGCGCGAATGTTTTTTGCAACCTGCCCGGCAACGGACGACGCGATCATCTGCTGCCATGCAGGTTTGGAATGGATTACGTATGGATGACGCGCCCGGTACAAATTTGGCAGCCGGTACAAATTTGGCATGACAGAGGCAGCGATGAACCCCGTACCCTTCAGCTTGAGCTTGCTCTGGAGCTCCTTGTCGATCTCGTCCTTGTTGAACTGAGCGTTGGCCGTCTCGAAGTCAAAGTCCTCCTCGAACTTCACCGGGCCGTCCCGGCGCACGTTGAACCGCCCGCGGCCCCGGATGCCTCCGCCGCGCCCGCGCCGATTAGGGGGGGCGCCGCCTTGGAAACTAGAGGGGTCACGTGATTGGTTCCCTGGTCACGTCCAGGGAACAAAAGCTTTTAGCATCACCGGTTTAGTGGGCTGTCCAGCTGGAACCAGAGACAAGCTTCATGCTTCATGCTTATTAACTTCCATAAATTTTCCGAACATCATTGAAAACTTGATATTTTCCGACAGCATCACACGCGTGACTAACTTACAGTTATTATGACGGCGGTTTGGGTCCCGGTTCTCCATCGTACCCAAGTGCTCGTCTGGCCCTTTCTGGACCTCAGGCGCTACGCCGCAGAAAAGACAAGATGTTAGGACGGGGATGTGGAAGGGCTCGGGCATAAACGGCACCAATGAGACCATTTAAAAAGGACTTGGCATCCCCCTGGAATGAGAGGGAGAGACGCCCAGACTGGGTCCTGTCAGAAGGTCAAGGTCTCACCCTTCCTCTGCTCCAGGAGGTCTGGGGGCCTCTGGCTCCCGGAGGCCGCTGTGCTGGCGGAGGACCTGGGAGCCCCGGGGCCCACGTTGCTCCTGTGTCCCATTGAGGCGGCCGGGGCCGCGGAGGCCGGGGCCTGCACCGCCTGCTCCAGGGGGGGACTTTTAGGCAGCGGCTCCGGCTGAGGGCTTCCATGTCCTGGAAAAAGGTGCAGACGGGTGGATGAGGAGGGTTGACAACAGGGGGCAACACAACACGCCCTAGGGTTTAAACTGACTTCAGCAACCGCCCCTGGCACCAGTCCCTGCCAGCCACAAAGATAACCAGCTTCAACTGCTTCCACTTCCACATAATAAGCTACTGCCTAATTTAGTATACACATTTCTTTGTGCAAACTGTAACTAAAGAATGAAGAATCTAGACTTTTTTGGGCTTCTGACATCTCTGCTCACATCCCTCTCCATCCATACAGTAGAGGTAGTCAGTCAGTCTTAGTTCCAAATACTTCAGGTAAAGCCCCCACAGGTTGAAAGACCCCCAGTGGGTAGAGATGTGGTACCAACCTGCTCCGACAGCACCAAACTGCTGAGGTGGCATTGGGGCTGAACCAAACTGGCTGTAGGTGGGGGCCGCGGCTCTGCTGAAGGGGGCATATGGACCCTGGGCCTGGAATGAGGGCACCGGAGGTGGAGCAGTAGCAATAGAGGACTAGAAAACACAGAACACACTGATCAGGTTAGAGGAACTCTGCTGTACACAATGGTCCAAAAGGAGAAACAAGGCCACCCACGCATGTTGTTTGTGTTGGTGATGGATCGGTTTTTCAGAAACTGTAAGCGTTGCCCTTTCGGGATCTATTGCGCCAAACAAGTGTTATATCCGCTTGTTAACTACTGACCTGGACAATGGCCGGGTCCTGGTGCACGCTGCCAGGGGCTTTGGGGGGCTCGCAGACCGTCAGGTCTTTGATGTCACTGCCACGGAAGATGATGTACTCGAAGACCTCATCCCGGGGCGGTATGGGCCTCTCAGTGGGACGGTCTTCGGTGCCGAAGGAACGAACTGTAGGGGTAAGAGAGGAAAAATAAATAATTAATGCACGTCATAAATGAGTCGATACGTATTTCCAACTTTCATCCATGTATTAAAATTAATGCATTTCTTCGGGAGCATGAAAAAGCGGTTATTAAAACACAATGTAGAACGCACTTGATGCAAAACGTTACAGTGGCTGGACAGCCCATTCTATCCAATGGGATAAATATATCGATTAGCCTTATTAGGAAAACCGCTTCCAAGAACTCTAAATCAAAAGCGAGACAAATCCCTCGCGGCCGTGCTTTGATGTTTATGACGGCCCACGCTCAGCCGCAGAGACGCTCGCAAGGACGTAAACAAAGAAGTGAGTGGGCACGTAGCCACTTGATCGGCTAACGAGCTAGCCCACAGAGCTAACTAGCATCGCAAAGTGGTGTCCGTCTTTCGCTGTGTATGTGGTGCATAAAAACTCATGAGCGTTTGTGACACGTATGCTTTTAGTGACATCTACCCCAAGGATACCTTACCTTTCGCTAGGGCCACGGTGGAGTTCTCCGTATCGATGGTGTACAGAATCCCCTCATAGCGGATCTCGGCCTTCGAGACCAGGCTAATTTTGCTGCCAATGTAAGGTGTCCCGCCGCCGCTCATGTTTATATCCTATTTGGGGGTGATTGCGAGATTTTGAATATTTTTCTTCCGATGCCTCCTCGACGCCAAACTCCTGTACCTCCAGTACCACCACGGTCGGTGTTTTAGGGCGACTTTTGACGACGTGTACCCCGTTCGTTGAGCCACAAGCTGCTACCACGACATGGCCGTTTTCATCTTCCTTCACCGGGCGCGGTGCATCCTGGGAGACTGGCTTTTGGTTCCGTCGTCACGAACCGTCCCTCCTGTTCTAATCGCTTTTCACGGCTGTGTCGTTTTTAAATGGTGAATTGCGCATATTTTAGTTCCTCGTTCAACGAAGTAGTTATATTAAATGCCAAATGTGATGAATCAAGGTTTTTTATCCATTTACCGTAAGATATCGCGATACTACACACGAGACCCATTTCTACTCTCTTATCCCGCCTCCATAAAATCCTGAATCACTATTCTAACGCAGGTCCAATTTATAATAAATAAAAATCAATATATTCTATAATTGTTTTTCTAAATTAACATTAATATTCTAAATGTCTCGAGTGCTTTGTTTAAACATGTCATTGATTAAACCATTTCGATGTGTTGTGTCTGTTGGAGGGATTATATTTCGCGTTAAAAAAACAAAAAAAAACTCCGAGATGTTACCAAAATATCATTTTTTTTTTATTTCATGACGTCAGATTCATTCCCACAATGCATAGTAACACGCACGCGCAATGTACAAAATGTTTTTTTTTTTTTTTTTTGTACAGCAATCCTCGATCAGAGATGGCGGGCGCCTCAGACCCCCTGGAAGATATGCTCTTTTCAGAGGTGGACGAGAAAGCGGTGAGCGATTTGGTGGGATCTCTGGAGTCACAACTAGCCGACAGCAAAGCCGACACAGAGGGACACACACTTCTGGAGAACAGAGGCAACGGCTCAGCTGGCAACACGAACCATCACTTGGGGAAAACGTTACCAGCTCGAGTGGGCACCACAACACTAGAACAACAACAACAACAACAAGGAGGGCGACATAAAGCTGGCGTGCACCCGGGGACCCACTGTAAAGGCATCAGCTCGGAGAAACCCGTCCGAGCATCCCCACCGAGCTCTCCGCCACCGCTGGACGAGGCTTCTGTCACTGTTGTCGCCGACCAAAAAGCAAACGCCAGCAGCGGCTCGCCTCCCCGTGATACATCAATCACAACATCGAACGCCTCCGCTCTGTCAACTTTGGCACCGTCTCGAATCAGCATCAGCACCGCGGCTCCGGGTCCCATGGTAACCGCTTTATCTCCGAGTGGTGGCACGAGACCCACTAATCCTCCGAGGAAACGCGCCACCGTCGCGTCAAAGAGGAGCGCGTCCGCTCGGATCAAGAGTTTAACCGGAGGAGCGGTGTCAACGCGGCGGACTAGCGCTGGTGCCTCGGCGTCCGAACTCGCTAGCCCTGCAGCCGGGTGTACAAGTGCAGCAAACCCTATTCTGAGAGCAGGGACAGCATCATGTAGTAGAACCCCCGCGACTGTTACCTTGTCTAACGCCAGCAGCGTGCCAGCAGCAGGTCAGTCGTGTGGTGCTCTCGATCGGGGCACGCCTACCATAGCGCTGCACAGACTTCCCAATCATATCGTGGCAAGCATAGCCCAGAATGGCAACGGCACCACGGTGTCTGCTCTTGTCCAGCAAGGGGCGCGTTTAGGACCCATCACCTCCCCCGGTGCACAGCTCAACCACAACGCAGCGTTGACGCTTAACACTTCGGTTTCCAAAACAGACGAGTCTCACCATAAAACCGCCATGGCGAGTCAATCATGCAACACGAGTTCTGTAATAAGCACCTGTTCTTCTTCTGTTGTGTTAACAACAGCAGCCACGTTAAGTTCCCCCACCACCGCGGCTGGCTGTGCCGCCGGCGTGGCGACGACTCTGAGTGGGAGCGGGCAAACGACAGCACCAAACATGCACACGAACACGGTCAGACTGGCAGCTCCCTCGGCTGCACCCGTTGGGGCCACCCCTGCTGCACAGTGTCAGCCCCGTCCCGGGCTGACTGCACCTCCTCAAAGGATTGTAGCTCCACAACAGTTGATTGTCAGGGCGCCTCAACCGCAGACGACCATCCAGCTGCCCTCTGGCTTTACCATTCCTCAGGGTAAGGTGTTTCATGCCGGAGACTGGAGCGCAAGGGGTTAAAGATGCCAAAATGGCATGATGAAGAATGTTGTTGTGATCATTGTTGTTCGTTTCTTTGTGTTTTTGTTGTTGTTGGAGACTGGGGGTTGATTTTCTGGGGAATCGTTTGTGTTAAGAAAACTTGCCATCTCTGTAGGCTATTTGGATTTGCAATAAATGCATTCAGCAGGTATATGATTCCTGCTTATTAAGAGACTGGACTTGCTCAGCTTCATACACTACAGAGACAATCCCACGGCAATGATTGGGGCATATCAAAGTGCTTCTCTGAATACTAAAGCACGGCATTTTGTCACAAGTGTCAGTTCTAATAACAACAATAATCAATTATGTGTATTAAATGTTTGAAACCTTTTGATTTAGTCAATGAAAGGCGTTATATCCTTAGAAGGTCTTTAGAGCTATATCTCCTAGCAGAACGCAGTTCCATTCAAAGTATTTATGAAATCAGCTTGCATGAAGATACACAATAAGAATCCTTATATTTGCCACAATTCATAATCACCAAGAGCTTTGTTTGACTGACCTAGAGAATATGAGCCCAAGTTTCATAATGCACTGATCCACTGCTAAGTGTCAGTGCAAAGAAAATTCCAGAAAATTATAATCTAAAATTGTAATAAAGTTCTGGGCCAATTGTTTCTGTCAATGCAAGATACATTATAGAGGAATATCCAATGGGAACCTACATCAGTAGATATAATGAAACAATATGAGGCTTCTTACAAAACGCCTGAATAAAAACCTGTACTCTTCAATTCTGTATTTGGTATGACATTCCCGCTCAGAATTCATGTTTAAGCGTTTCTTTTAAAATTATAAAAATATTTTAAAACGGTAGCCTCAAGCTGTAACCTCATGCAGCCCTCCCTTCTGTGGTTGAATTCTATGTGTAGAGTCACTTACTATCAATAACTGAGATGAGTTCTAGCATACACGATTATGCAATGACTGCTTTGAACCATTAGATGTCATCAAGTACAAGTATGTTTTACCTCAATGTGAAAGTCTTGAGTATATATATAGTTTTAAATGTGTCACAAATATGTTTGCTTAGTCCATGTTTTGTTTTGCAGCTGTTATGTAAACATATTTTGCCCTACAGTGACAGTTACCTTGAGTATTGATTATTATCAACTGCTCTTATTTGATACATTTCAACTTTTTCTTTAACTTTATCTGACAGGAACACTATATCACAACAACCTTCACACAATATTTTTAAGGTGTTGATGGTTTATAAGACCTTCAAAGTAAATGAGTTTGGTAATTAAAAAAATATTTAATATTTTTTGGAAAAAGTTTGCCAAAGTTTGGAAAACTAAATCAAAACATAAACAAAGCAAGCAAAACATTGAATTATATCTAAATTTGATAAAGAATGTGTAAGTGAACTTCAGAAAACCCTTCTATTATCAGGATTTTGAAAGAACTAGGGCCCTACTGCCTCATGTTCAGTTTGCTATGTGTTAAAAAGTCAAGCCAATACATGTTTATATAGTTGTTTAATGGCATATATTTGCACTTGACATGCAAATATATGCAAATATATTCTCCATCCCATTCAAACCTAATCCCAGGGAAATTCATCGTAAAGAACATTGTCTTTTTGCTCTGGCGCCTTGCCACTTCATATGTGGTTGCAGTAATCCCTTGTGTGTCTTTTTCTCAGGGATGGTCTTGGTGCGGACGGAGCTGGGACAACTTGTGATGGTCCCTCAGCAAGCGCTAGCACAAGCCCAGGCTCAGAACAACCTCTCCCCGCGACCCTCCACGCCTACAACCGGGCCCTCCTTCAGAGCCCCCGGCCCTCAGGTAGGACCCATCGCCAGACCCCTGCTGCAGCAGCTCCGCCTCGTTCAGCGTTCGCTTGTCAAGTCGTTACCTTAAAGGTGATTTATTATACCACCAGGAGTGAGTGTGATTAGCCGTTACAAGCCGTTTGGAAAATCAGCCTCTTTTGACATCATAAGTGGGCGTGTCCGCCTAGATGTGTGCTGGAAAGATCAGTCTACCAGCCTATCCAGTGGACTGTAGCAAACGTTGCTCATCTATCCGTCATACATCGAGGTGAACACGCCCACTTGTGTTGTGAGAAGAGGCATATTTTCAAAACGGCTTGTAACGGCTACTCACACTCACACCTGGTGGTATAATATGTCACCTTTAATGCTCAATTTAGAGATGCATCTTTTCTCTCTCACCAACCTTCAGTGTCGTGTTTCTTTGTTGTTGTTGTGGTTGTTGTTGTCATTCTTTGAATAATGAAGTAATAGCTACTGAATAATTGATTGGAGTCTAATTATCGCCACCTGTCACCACACGGGTGTGGAATAGATTACATTAAGCAGACGCTTTTAGGTGGGCCTAAGAATCAATATTGGAGCCACTCCAAACTGCAGCACTTGTGTGGGCCACACAGCCAGATGGGTACTCCATCAGATTCGCTAACGAAAGCGGCACTTAGTTGATTAAGCCCGGTTAGAACTAACACCAAGTTCCACTTGAGGCTAAAGCCATTCCATCAACGTAGTTCAGCCGCGCCTTGCTCAGGCTAGTTCTAGCCAGGCTTACGTTATTGTGGATTACGCGCACTCACGAGATATGTAACCAGCCCTGAGAACCGTGAATGTCATATCATGGATCAAATGACCGAATAGGACAGAGCGGGATCTTTTCCAGAGGCGAACACAAGTTGCTTGTGGGGGTCTATGAGGAGTACAACTTAAAGCATATAATAAATCAAAAAAGGGAACACCGTAACCATTAATAAATACAGGGGGGCCACCTGGCAATAAAATCGCCAAAAATGAGCCAATGCATAAAAGTTGAAGGACGCACTGAGGACGTGAACTCGCTTCGCCCGAAAGACGAGGCCAACTGCTAGTTTACAAATTGACAGGATACATAGGATTAGATAAAAATTGTTGAGAAAATATCCACGATAACAAGATAGCAATTCATTTAATTATTTTATTAGCATGATTTAATCTTAGACCCTTAGTTAAAATATCCGCTGTTTGTGCTTCATATATGTACAATTATGACAAAATCTTGAGGATTAGGCTTGGCCGAACCTTCTGATGGTAAACTTGTTTCCGACAGATGGACTTATCTTAAACACCGCTCAATTAAGTCTGACACTTAGCCTGGTACCGACCAGGTTAGTTTGGTCGGATAAATTGCCATGTTTACTTAGCGGAGATTCCCTTAAGCCAGGTTAATGGAACGCAACTCTAGCTGAAAGTAGCCAGGCTTGGTGAAATATGCCCGGCTTTGGCTTTAGCTTGGTTGATTGAATACCCCTCTGGGCCCCGTTTCCCGAAAGCGTCGTTAGCCTAAGTGGATCGTGAAGGGCGTCGAAAGGGCATCGTAGAGTTTTCACCGCGTTTCCCGAGAGCATCGTTGGGAACGAACGCTCGTAGCTAACGAGTACTCCAGGGCCCCGTTTCCCGAAAGCGTCGTTAGCCTAAGTGGATCGTGAAGTGCGTCGAAAGGGCATCGTAGAGTTTTCACCGCGTTTCCCGAAAGCATCGTAGGGAACGAACGTCTTGAAAACGCTCGTAGCTAATGAGTACTCCAGGGGTGCTCGTAGGTACACGTAGGACGCTAAGAGCATCGTCAGCTATAGCCTCAGTGGCGTCACCATCGGACATTCCGTATATTGGATGCGTTTTATTAAAACGCATTGCACCTTTATGTTCTTAGTTTGGTAATTAATAAAGATTATTAATTAATTAATTAATAAAGATGTTAAAATGGCGAAAATAAAACGGGACAGTCCAGAAAATGTTTGCGCAGGCAGGGCACTCAAAATGTGTGAGAGAAAGTGGGAGGATTTGTGCAGACTGACATAGGCTACTCATAAAACGTAGCATAAAATAATGTAAAAAATAAAATAAAATTAAAAAAAATTAAAAAAAATAAAAATAAAGAAATAAAATTAATTATAAAAAACAAGCAAAGGAGCAGGCAAAAGGCTGGGATATGGTGGGGATTGGTCACGTTGAAGGGAATGTTTAGTGACATGTGGGAGGGTGGAGGGGGTTAAAAAAAAGTCTCAATCACTCTTCGACGCGCATGAAAACCAGCCGCGTATTTATGAGGGAGGCCGTCCTCACACCGATCTTCCTCGTCGTCATCGTCCTCAGCGTCCTCCGGTTCAAGCAATGCCACCCCAGCCTTAGCTGCCATGTTGTGCAACATAGCCGTCACATATCACGGCGCATGACTCCGCCTGACTTGTGAAGGCATCTAAAGCGCAACTTCCACCTCCCGATCGTGCGCTCAACGATGCACCGGGCCAGACGGTGGGCCTCGTTGTATTCCTCATCAATACATACCTTACCCTATTTCCGGAGGGGCTTTTATAGCCAATCAAATGATCAATCAAGGAAACCCTTATGCGGAATCAGATTAAGTCGGCTCTCTTTGCTGCGCAAAGCATGTTTCAGAAATCAGCCCATTAAGATAAATGTAGTTGTCACACAGACTATTTTTAATTTTTTGTCATATGGAATTATTTCAGGGGGGAAAATGCCGTGAAACGCACAGTGCATTCAGGATTAGGACTGATATATGTCGGTTTAAGCCTAATCAATTGTGTTTTAATGTCTTGCTATAGCATTCATATAATTGCAGTCTATTTTTTTCGTAGGCTACTCTGCTGTTGTCCTTGATGGGGATATATTTTAACCCTTTTTAACACAATTCTCCTGCGACATTCCTGCGTCTCCCCCTCCTACGGAGCCCATTTCAGCACCGTGTCAGTAGACAGTTACAATCCTACGACGTCGTGAGTGCAGCGAATGCGCGTTCACGTTAAGAGGAGTTTCGGGAAACGCGACAAAGAAATTATCGATGGATCGCAAGATCCATCGGGAGAATGATCGTACGAGCGAAGATCCATCGTTATCGGGAAACGGGTCCCTGGTCTCTTACTAAACAACCTAGAGTAGCTAGAAATCTTTTAGATTACATTAACATTTAATAATTTAGCTGATACTTTTATCTAAAGCAGACACAGTAGAAACAACAAAATGGAGGTAAAGTGCTGTATGAGCAAATAAAAAAAAACAACAGCTGGACTATGAAAGCAAAATCACTGACACGATATTATGAATTTGATAAATAATAATATTTTTGGTAGAGTTTAGCAATTGAATGCTATGGGGCTGACTACCAATTATCAAGGCATCCTCTGTTTGAGCCTTGGTGCTTGACAGCTTTCTGTGTTCGTGCTGTGATAAAGGGGTAGTTGTTGAAGACATTTTAGGATTGCACGACACAACATGTGCACCAGAGGGCAGCGTTTCACTATATTTTGGTTAACTTGGCCGCTTCAAATGGTTGAGTGTTAAAACGTAGCAGCTGCTTTCAGAGTTCTTGTTTGGCATTGGTTCACATTAAAATGTACAATTACTAGTAATATCAGGGCTACATATTAGTAATAATAAATATATTGATTTCCTTAAAAACGGTTTGGTTCTGGCTCCACATGGTAAATATTCTGACTTAAACATCAATGCTTGTTTTATTTTGATACATAGCCTATTTAATTCTTGCGAAATATGACATGTATTTCTGAGAACATTTCCCTTACATAAAGCATTAGCAGGTAAAGCAGGTAATAATCGCGGATATGTAAGGAGGAATAGGATTTATCCTTCAGGATTTGAGGGTTAATGATTGGATTGGATAAATTACATTTGTAATGAAATTTAAGATTAGTTCAGCATCACCAACCAAAATCCAGGAATCTCCATTTATTACATTTGGATGTAAATAAATAACCCATAAAAGCATTTCTTTTGTAGGCATATAACAGCCAGTAGAGGTCGATGTTGACTTTGTCTACCTTCAGTGATACGGTCCAAGTAACGAGGCGTTGTTTGAAAATGGGAGAAAGTTTGATGTCTGATTCTTATAAACTTGTGTCTGTGTAATAGTAAAGTGATAATTAAAGTAAATAATAAGAAAATAAGACACATTCCGATCCATTCAATTTACGTAACTTGTGTCTTCCATTATATGTACATTTAATTAACAAGAATGATGTACTCTAATTGCACATCCTTCAAACCTAGGCTGTTTTCTATGTGGCCTGTAGTTGAGAGTTTGCCTTACTCTATGGGTGTCAGCCATCTTGCTCAGTGTCTAATTAGATAAAGTGTGCCTACTTCAATAAAAACCCCTGATACACACAGTATAAATATACAAACACACTCACTAGATTGGTGACAGTTTGCCAAACAACGACATGTTCGGTTGTTCACCGCAGAAGCAGGTTCGCTGTTCACCCTGCATGACTGCCGATCGATGAGCAGCTAATCAAGCTAGCCATCGTGCTATCCGTCCGTCCGGTATTCCCCCCAAACCCCCCCCCCAACCCTCCCGACCCCCCCCCCCTCCCAGAGCGAGTCAAACGGGTGTCTGCGCCTCTCAGTGTCACAGTAACCGTGACAACATCAACCTGGAGCGGCGGTGGCGGTGGCGGCGGCGGCGATGCCATCCCGACAGGAAGAGCACGAGCAGGAAATGAAAGGGGGTGTGTGTGTGCTTGTGGGGGAGGGGGTGGGTCGGGGGTAGAGGGAGGGGGGGTCTTGTTTATTCCCAGAGCTGAGCCCCTCCATCGGCCTGTCACTCTCCCCGCGAGCCCAGAGGGGCTCAGTGCTGCCTCCTTCCTTCCATACCTGTTAAATCATTCATCATCCAACTGCTTGATTATTTTAAAAAGCTAACAGGGTTGAGCGAGAGAGAGAGAGAGAGAGAGAGAGAGAGAGAGAGAGAGAGAGAGAGAGGCATCCCTCTTGGAGTGTTGCACCCTGAGGCTCCTTACCCCTCCCCTCACACCCTCCCCCTCTCTTCCTCTTCCTCCTCTACTTTTTTTTGGTGGAACCTACAAAACTTGGAGAGGAGGTTCAATCCTCTCATACTTTTACTCTTTGCCACGGATGTGGCCTCCATTGTGTGTTTATTTGTGTGTGTGTGTGTGTGTGTGTGTGTGTGTGTGTGTGTGTGTGGGTGTGTGTGTGTGTGTCTGCATGTATGTGTCTGTATGTGTGTGTGTTGGTGTCTGTCTGTGTCAGTATCAGTATGCGTTTTTGCGTGTGTATCTGTATGTGTTTGTGTGTCTGTATGTGTCTGTGTCTGTGTGTGTGTGTGTTAGTTTGTATGTGTGGGTGTGTGTGTCTGTGTATGTGTGTATAGTTTCTGTGTGTCGCTGTGTGGAATCTCAAACCCAACTTTCAGTGAAATTCAGCTAAATGTTAAATAAAATATATTATTCAGGTGGGTTGCAGAGGAAGGTGCAAAAAACCCTTTCTGTGGCACCGCGCTGAGCTCACGTGGTCCTAACTCGGTGCAACCGCACAGACTCTTCCTGTGGTTATTCCCATGATGCACTGCACTACCGAGATGCTTCCCGTACCCGCATCAAGCACCTCCCTACGCTTCAATCCTCTCCAACCCAATACCTCACCCTTACCTCACCTAACCATTTTGAACTTAAGACCTCATATCTGAACCATCTAATCTTATATCTCAATTATTTCTGTAATGAATAGCATAAAATGACCACTGGAGAAGACTGTAATTCCATGCAGCCTTGGGCTCACCCAGGTATATTGGATGTGTTTTATCCACTCAGATACCCGGCATGAAGCAAGTATCTCTCTCTGTGACCCTCTGAACGAGAGGGTTCCTGCCTAGTCTCTCACACGCACACACACACGCACGCATGTATGCATGCACACTCACGCACGCACGCATGCACACATACATACACATATGCACAAAGGCACACTCACATGCATACGCACAAAGGCACACTCACACACAATATGCATGCACGCACAAACACATGCGCACACAAGCACACACAAACATGCAGCTGTTTTCTGTCCTCCTTCCTCCACTTCCTCCACTTTAGGCTGCCACCTGGTGTGCTCCTGTCGTCAGTTTATCCCGTGTTGCTACTGGGCATGTTGTAGCTCTTTTCAAGGTCCTCTACAGCTTCTTCTTCTTCTGCTCTCTCTCTCTCTCTCTCTCTCTCTCTCTCTCTCTCTCTCTCTCTCTCTCTCTCTGAAGCTGTCCTTCACCTCTGTTACTTACCTGTCTTGCTCCTCTTCCTTCTTCTTGCTTAGAGAATGAATGCTTCATTTTTTCCCGCTCTTTCCTCCTCCCTCCGGGGTACACTCCCCCTTTTTGAACCACATTATCTCTCTCCCCCTCCTTTCCTTTTTATCTTCCTTCCTCCCTCTCTCTCTCCTTCTCCTCTCTCTCTCTCTCTCTCTCTCTCTCTCTCTCTCTCTCTCTCTCTCTCTCTCTCGCTCTCTCTCTCTCTCGCTCTCTCTCTCTCTCTCCTGCAGTCTTCCTCCCAGACCACCCGGCAACAATGTCTCCTGGCCCCAGCCAAGGTGGCGCCATCTCCTTCTCCTTCCAGCCCCGCCCTACAGACCTCCACCTCTACCTCTTCCTCCTCCTCCCCCTCCTCTTCTTCCTCCTCGGCCTCTGCACTCCACCCTGTGAGAGCAACTTGTCTGTAGTGCTCCACCCTCTCATCTCCTGCTTTTGTAATGCCCCTCCACATGGAAAAGAAGATAGACGAGCTAGTAGATCACTGAAATCAGAAGTCGCCGCTTGTCGCCATGTTTAACTTAATTATTTTTAATTCCAATGTCGGGTTTTAATAGTTAGGGATAGAGTTTTCAATTTCGCAAACGTTTTCTTTCGGTTTCAGTTGGAGTCAGTTTTAGGTTGTCGTTTTTAAGAACAGGCCCATGTTTATTCAGGGGAATATAATAGGGATATGGGGGAGAATGGGGATCAATAATGTATTGTTTATCTTGAGGAAGCCTCTGTGTTCCATGTGGGCAAATTCAGCAGCGCTGAATGCTTTCCACAATCCGCGCTCGCTCCAGGCAGCGAGCAGCACTCGCTTAGGAGTCTTTTGTGAGCAGACACCACGGTTTCTGTTATTTATTCTTGTTTATTTTGAGATTCAGTTAAACTGCAACTACTTATTGTCGTCGTAGTTTTAGCTTTAGTTAACAACGGTAACACTGCTCCCCGAGGCACTGACCGTAGTTGAACCCACTTGTTATCGCAAGAAAGTCATAATCAACACGTCCACAGAGGTCAGTGTTCTGCACATTAGACTTGAGCCTCCTGCTGCCTCTGACTGGCCCTTTACGTGTGCCTTCTGCCGCTGAACAGTTGTTACCTACACCAAGGATGGGCATTTATGGTGTTCAAATCTTTTGCCTAATAAAAGGCTGCTCACGTGTAGTGTTCTTCTTCTGCTGTCAGAAGAAACACACCTACACCGTTAGAATATGACATGGGGTTATAAAGGCCGTTGCTGTCTCATCCAATCCGTCCTTTCAGATTTGTTTGGGACCTAGAGATTACAGCTGAAAGGGATTAACAACACCTATTCGTTCATTTTTAATGCTCGACATTCATGCTAATCATGTTAACTTTTTGATAGACGGATTAAACCGCTATACCGTGCTATAGACGGAAGGGCTGCATTAAACCGGGGCAGTGGCGTCAGTATTGTGTGTCGAGGGTCTGCCCGCGTCAGGTGGCCGTTATGAGGAGCTGCCTTGCTCCGAGGCTCTGCCGCCCCCGCCCGCCGTGGGCCTGGGACCACCTCCCCTCCCCTCTCCTCCCCTCCCCTCCCCTCCCTGCCCCTGTCTGCGGAGCGGCGTCCCCGCCGCGCCAGGACACCCGATGTGACAGCGGCGCCGTCGCGGCCGGCCCCAGTCCTCCGTGGCCTTGCTGCCGGCCGGGCGTCACCTCCTGTTTAACTCTCTGTCTCCCCCGCTCCTCCAGAAGGGCCCCGTGGCCCCCGCCGTGGCAGTGACGGCTCCCCAGCAGGCCCCCGCATCGGGGGCCCCCCAGGCCCGGGCCGCGGCCCTGGCCGCGGCCGCCTCGCGACCGGCTCAGCCCCCGCAGACGGCCGTCGCCGTGGCCCCCGGGGGCCCGGCCGTAGCCCAGGTCCGCTCACTCAGCATCCGTGAGGCCCCTCGCGGGCCCTGGCGGTGACACAGCTGCCAGCAGGCTGGCTGTGTCACCGTGTTCTCACACAAGCACACACACACACACACACACACACACACACACACACACACACACACACACACACTACTACACACACAGGCACAGACTCCCACATGCACAAACACATACGCACACTCACCCACACACAGTTACACACATGGGCACAAACACATGCAGGCACAGACACATGTACACAGGCACACACGCACACACACACACACACACACACACACACACACACACACACACACACACACACACACACACACACACACACACACACACACACACACACACACACACACACACACACACACACACACATCAAATGCTGAGGCTGTCTGAGAACTACAGCTTGTTGCCTATGGCATTCTGAGAGGACAGGTGCCATGTCTTGTTTGGCTACAAAGATCATCAGGCGACATGCTATGTCCTTTATATCGGCGTCAAATAAATACGAATACACTAGAATTTGTCGCCATTTAAATCCCATCACCTTTACAAGTAATACTTGGTTCAACCAACATCAAATCAAATATTATTTCAAGAGCTCACACAAGCACACACACACCAAATTAATTATTTTAAGATGTTTTAAAAAAAATCACAATCCCGTGTGTTCTCCATACGTTCTCCAACAGGAAATGCAGGACAACGTGAAGAAGTGTAAGAACTTCCTGGCCACGTTGATCAAGCTGGCGTCCCACAATTCTCCTTCCCCCGAGACATCCAAGAATGTCAAGAGCCTGGTCCAGGATCTGTTGGTGAGGATTACACAAAGAATAAAAAATAACTCTGACATTGAAACTAGCTTACAATGAGTAAAACGTGTTGATAACATACATACAACATACTATGCCATTTAAATCGAGGTTGCTGTTTATAAAGTGCAGAATTGAGGAAAATTCGGTGTGCGTAATGTATGCATTCAACCTGTAGATGGCAGCGTGGAACTCAGTAATGTAACCAGCAGGTGTGTGCATATCAACCGCAGAAGGGCTGTATCGTTCTGAAAGCCTCTTAAGCCTGATGAACTTATTTCGTGTCGATCCCAGCCGGCTGAGCTTGTGTTTCTCTCTCCGTTGTTCCCAACACCTTCCACCTCCAGGACGCCAAGATCGAGCCCGAGGAGTTCACCAGCCGGCTGCAGGCGGAGCTCAAGTCGTCGCCCCAGCCCTACCTCGTGCCCTTCCTCAAGGTCCCCACTACCCTCATAGCCATTCCATATCGCTGGAAAAATGAACAACTGTGCCTCACTTTGAACCCCAATTAAGATTAGTATTTTGCATGCGAGTATCAAAACCAAATTTCCAGAGTTTATAACGGTTATAAAGAATGCAGGTGGGAGGCCTCTGAAAGGCCTCCTGAATCCGACCGTTTTAACTGATTCCTTAACCGTTAGCTCATCAGTCCCTGAAAAGAAAGACACTCTTAAGGTAGATCCGATTATCAAGTCTTTATATTATTATCAAGATGAAAGGCCCTTCTAACTCTTTTTTTTGCATTGCATGCCCAATCAATACATTAATTACTAATATCACAGAACCGGCCCCAAAAATGTCTGAA
>NC_079425.1:23744354-23751854 GCF_026213295.1 Gadus chalcogrammus | reverse complement strand
CTCTCTCTCTCTCTCTCTCTCTCTCTCTCTCTCTCTCTATCTTCTCTCTCACTCTTTATCTCTCCTTCTCTTTTTCTCTCTACCTCTCTCTACTTCTCTCGCTCTCCCTCCCTCTCTCTCTCTCTCTCTCTCTCTCTCTCTCTCTCTCTCTCTCTCTCTCTCTTCAGGGGATGAAGAGAGGGGGCGTGTCTGGGGGACAGGTTCGGACGCCCGTGGCGACACCGTGTATGAGAGCACAAGGTAGGCTCCCTCATTCTGCTCTCCAACACCCACAACGTCACGGACCGGCTACAAACCGAATCCTGCATGATCCCCAGCCCCTTATGTAGACCCCAATCCCAATCCCAATCCCAATACTTTACAGCCCATAAAAACACAACATTGGCCGGCTAAGTTTGTTCGGCAAGCAACTTACGGCCAGTGTTCTAAAAGGGTTGTCCACGGCAACTTGCACATTGTACCACGGCGCTTTGACACCAGCGATATTTTTCCTTTTGTTTGACCCTCCGGGCCAGCCATTTGACAAACCAGCCCAGGTAGCAGACAGACCGCTGATAGATACCGCCGCTACTCCTCCGCCCGGGATGTGCACACAGAGATCTATAGAGAGCAGGACAGGTGTTCCGCTCTGCCTTCCTCATCTCTTCTTCCCCCTGTCCGGCTCTTCCAAAACGCTTTCAAACATTTACTTTGCTGCTTATTCACGCTGATTCACAAACACTCTACCCTTCTGAAGCCCACAAATATCGCCCCAACACCATCCCGCCTCCGTCTCCCCGAAGTGGGCCGCTTGTGTGCTCTCAGGTGTGTGTCTGTTTACATGCCTGTGTGTCTGTGTGTGTGTGTGTGTGTGTGTGTGTGTGTGTGTGTGTGTGTGTGTGTGTGTGTGTGTGTGTGTGTGTGTGTGTGTGTGTGTGTGTGTGTGTGTGTGTGGGTGCGCACATCCTTGTTGTGTTTATGTGTTTTGCATGTGTTTGTGTGCGGGCTTTGTGTGTTATCTGTTTTGCTAGCGCATTCTTTGTGTGTGTGTTTTTTCTCTCAGTTTCTGCGTGCGTGTATATGCGCGCGTGTCCATGTGTGTGCGTGCGTGCGTGTGCGTGCGTGTGTGTGTGTGTGTGTACCCGCTTGTCAGTCCACATATGAGTGTTTATGTACAAACGGAGGTGCATACAAATTTGATCTGCCCCCGTCCTGACGATCGCCTGCAGTGAAAGATCTGTAGGTTGTTTTATGCCCATAAATTGGAATGCAGGAATAGTGCTAAAAATAGTTTTTTTTCCGAGCCCCTGGGCGGGAAACATGCCTGTTAAAATCAAGTTTAAATTCAGCCTGGCAGTCCTTCTGCCTCCCCTGCAAAACGTGTCTCGCAGCGGGACGGGGGACGAGGCTCTGGGCGCAGTGTACGGACAGACGCACGGCCATATTGACAGGAAGTCACTCCTGTCACACACAGACCCGGAGAGGGACGCACTGTACCCCGACACCCACGCCCCCCCACACCCCGTCCCCCGACCCATGAGTCCAGCCCGTCTGACGCCCCTCCTCCAGGGACAGGAGCGACCGGGGCGAGTCCGGCAGGAGCAGGCTTGATGGAGATACGAAGGGACACTCTACTGATTACATTACTCCTTTCTGTATTTTTCCCTCTCTCTCTCTCTCTCTCTCTCGCTCTCGCTCTCGCTCTCGCTCTCTCTCTCGCTCTCTCTCCTGGTTCACAGGTGCTCTGTGTAAGGGACTGGTCGGTGCCCAGACAGGCAGAGGCCCCGCGGGTATGGGTCCACCGGGCTCCGGGAACCAGAAAAACAAGCCCAACGATCCCGGGGGTGGTTCGTTCAGGTACATGCTCTTTTCGCCCTCAAGACATGCGTCTGTGTTCTCGTTTTCCGCCACATGGGGGCAGCATTTCACCAAGATTCCCCGGCATGACTACAGGCTACACTCTCAGCGACAGGCATCAGTGCTCTATCCCCGCCTCTGCCTGGCTAGCTGGCTGGCCGACGGACTGGTTGGCTGGCAGCTGGTTTTCTGGCTGGCTTGCTGGCTGTTCCTCAGTCCCCCCCCCCACCACATTGCTGCACAACCCCAAACAACAGATCAACCCCCCCCCATCAACGTCTCTGTGTCACAATAATCTGCAATATTGAGAATGGACTGGATCCTTAATTTGGAAATGAGGTAATTGTGTCCAGATGGTGGGAAATGTCGAATGCCGTACTGAAAATACCTTTTGGTAAAGTCAACCATACGGCATTTAGCCTGCAGCCTCTCCCTCTCCCTTCCCCTCTCTCTCTCACTTCCCTTCTCTCTCTCTCTCTCTCTCTCTCTCTCTCTCTCTCTCTCTCTCTCTCTCTCTCTCTCTCTCTCTCTCTCTCTCGCTCTCACTTTCCTTCTCTCTCTCGTTCTTTCGTTCTCTCTCTCTCTCTCTCTCTCTCTCTCTCTCTCTCTCTCTCTCTCTCTCTCTCTCTCTCTCTCTCTCTCTCTCTCACTCTCTCTCTACCATTCTCCCTCTCCTCTCCTCACTGTTGTCTTCAAACATGAAAGCCACGTCGCCTACACGCTGACCTTGTTTGGTCCACGGATTCCACACGTTATTTTATTGAATCTTGCGTATAATTTGGGCATACGGTCTATGTATGAGGCTTTTGTTAGGCATACAGTGCATGTGCTCATAGGCTTGTGTATTTCCGTGCCTGTGCTTTTGCCAGTTCCCCTGTCCCTCTGTGTGTGTGTGTGTGTGTGTGTGTGTGTGTGTGTGTGTGTGTGTGTGTGTGTGTGTGTGTCTATGTGTCTGTGTTTATGTGTGGGTCTGTGTGTGTGTGTGTGTGTGTGTGTGTGTGTATATGTGTGTGTGTGTGTATATGTGTGTGTGTGTTTGTGTGTGCACATGTGCATTTCATAAACATTCATTCGATACCTCCGAACACGAGTCTCAGTGTATCAACAAGAACAGGATGGTGAAACCTGGCAGCACCAAGGAAAGCTAGTCTGGGTCACACAGGCCAGTGGGTTCACGGTTACCCCCCCCCCCCTCAGCCCGGTCCCCCCGCCCCACTCCCACAACTCCTGAGGGTAACCAGTGACCCGGGGCCATGATTGATAAACCAATAAATCTTTAGCAGCGTTGGTAATTAAGCTGTCAGCTGCCTGCTTGTTACTGACAACAGCTTTCCCTGCGGTGGTGACAGTGGTCGCCACACACACACACACAGACGCACGCACATGCACACACTCAAACACACACACACACACACACACACACACACACACACACACACACACACACACACACACACACACACACACACACACAGACGCACGCACGCACGCACGCACACACGCACACACGCACGCACATGCACACACTCAAACACACACACACACGCACACACACACACACACTCACACACTGAATCACACACACTCACGCACACACGCAGACACACACAAACAGACAGACACGCACGCACACAGACACACTGACACACACACACACACACACACACACACCGGTGTACACAAACACATACACACATACACACATACACACAAACACACACACACCCACACACATTGTGCTGGCCTGCCCCACATGCCCCATAATGCAATGGGACCACTGTCATGGAACTTCCCCCCCTCCACCCATTTCCTCGCCTCTCCTGCACCCATTTCCTCGCCCCCCCCCCCCCCCCCCCCCCCCCCCCCTACAACAAGCCAATCATTTGAATTCAGAGTTGATTTTCTTGTCGAGTCACATTAAAAATAGTATTCTTGATTTATGAATCGTGAATGTGAGGCAATAATTGTACAACGCTCGGTCTGTAAATCTTTTTTATAAATGCAGTGCAGCACCATTTTACCTCCAGCAATACTGCCAATCAGTCAGAGCATTGAATGACTGATGTATGGTGATTTGGAAAAGATGGGTTAGAAAGCAAACCAACACAACCACCACCTCCTCCATCCAGTGCTTTTCACACTTGGTGGAGGTTAGCGGTGACACGATCCCTGTTACCCCCGGTAAGGCCACTAGCTCCGAGAGGGTGGTTATGGTGGTGTTGGTTTGTGGTGGCTCCCCCAATCATGGTTCCTAAGCCTCTCTCCTCCTCGTACCTGGGGATGCAGAGGTCATGTGTCTGCAGAACCAAGCGGGGCTGTGTCTCGTTACACACCAGCCTCAGAACCTCTGAAACCAACCGTCCTGTGGGCCCTGGCTCCAGGCACCATCCCGGACCCTTCCAGTAGATCTTGATGAATACATACGTTCACATTTTCTGTTTTTTTTACTTTTTAAGTTTTTTGGCCATGTTTAAGATAAAATGTTATCTCTCATCCCCTGTTACTGTTTCTGTTTTAGCATATTATCTAAAACGATTGAAATTAATTAACACAGTGCTTTTGACAGGCAGAAGTTCGTAAAGGTATTTTAAATAGCCACCAGAAAACATTCTGATGACCCATCCTTCTTCTGACTCGTGACGAGGCAGCAGCAGTTAGAGCAAATTACCGTTGGATTGCGTCAGTTTTGGGGGTTGTGGTGTTGGGGTTTCTTTGTGGGTTCAAGGTTCTTCGAAGGTACGATGTAGCGATAAACTCCTAAATACCTGGGAGTTGTCAGAACGTTGGATACTCGGGGAGCTGGTCTCCAGCTGGGCTGTGCTGGGCTGTGCTGAAGTGCCGTCTGAGGGGACCCACTGTGCCGCCCCACGCAGTGGGCAGGTGTGTGTGTGTGTGTTCGTGGCCATGTTTGCTCGCCCTCTCCTCAAGCACGCGCCTATCGGTTAATGTGAAAGGGGAACGCATCTCTTTCTGTATGTGTATGCCTACAAGTGACGGTATGTGTCTGCATGTGCCTGTGTCTTACTCATTTGTGTGTCTTTATGTGTGTGTGCTTGTGTATGACTTGTGTGCGTGTGTGTGTGTGTGTGTTTACATGTGTGTGTGTGATTTTGGTGCATGCATGGGAGCAGTTGACAGTACAGAGTGAAAGCAGCTGTCTCTAAGCCCCCCCCCCCCCCCCCCCCCCGTGTCTTTGTAAACACACCACATCCGCTGTAATCACAGGCGAGCAACCCGCGGCCCGCTGGCCTTCTGCCGGCCAAGCCCCCCGGCCCTAGTGCACCCAGCCTCACATTCCCCCCCTCCTCTGCGCCAAGGCCAGCAGGGTGCGGGGCCAGCAGGGGCGGGGCCATAAGACTGGGCGGGGCCAGCCAGTGCACATAAACAGACAGCGGCGACTGTTCTCAACATGTGTGTGTCTATGTGTGTGTGTAAGGGAGTGCGTGAGTGTGTATGTGTTTGTATGTGTGTGTATTGCACGTGTGTGTGTGTGTGTGTGTGTGTATACGCGTGTTTATATGTGTGTATGTGTTTGTGTTTGCATGCCTGCATGTGTGTGTGTGTGTGTGTGTGTGTGTTTGTGTGCCTGCATGTGTGTGTGTATCAGTGAACACACTCACAAAACGGGCACACACATAGAAACATGTCCCTATAATTTTTTGTACATTTGTACGTTGCTGTTTCACATTGTAAGACTCTGTACGAACAGAACCCGTTTTCTTCCACTTTAAAGTTCTGCGTTTGATCCGACGTGAAAGGGGACCACAGCAGAGAGGTGTTCCTCCTCCAGGGGCCTTCCCCAAGAACATACCTGACGCACACACAACACAACCAAAGCTCTAATTGAGGAGCGCACACAGCAGGTGTGCTTCCTTGCGCTAATTTCAGGGTGTGCGCCGTGCCTGCGAGTCAGTTCCCCCCGCTGCACCCGAGCCCGAGCCTGGCTGGATCACACCACTTGTTCTCAAGAAAATGACAGCAGCCTCCCCAGACCAAGCTCAATCGTAGATTGAGCTTGGTCTGGGGAGGCTGCTGTCATTTTCTTGAGAACAAGTGGTGTGATCAACGGGCCTAGTTCAAACGACTCTGTACGCAATTGACTGCCTGTCGTCATTGTGTTAAACCAGCCAATAGCGCGCCAGGGGGGGAAAAAGCCAGCTTGGTGATTGGCTCCCGCAAAAGCGTGTCGGAAAATGTGCTGGGGGTACCCGGTCTACCCGAGCCGTTCATCTATCCTCAGCCTCACAGGGTTGAACCCCCGCCCTGCGCTGAGAGAGGCTGTTCTAGTGCTGCCGTCGCCCAGCTGGCCTCTGAGGGGTCAGCCCTCCTCCCTGACCGTCTCCCAGTGGGGGGGCTCTTATGGAGGACCGCCTGAGCAGCACTGCACTCGGGTTATGTCGTTTGTTAATTTTTTTAATTAACAAGGCAAGAATCGACTTCATCCATCCGTCTATTCATCCTGTCATCAACGGCATCCATCATTCATCAATTATTTCACCCATCCATTATTTAACCCGTCCATCCTCCGTCATCCATCATCCATCCCTTCATTCTCCATCCATCCATTCGTCTATCCTCCTACACTCACACACACACACACACACACACACACACACACACACACACACACACACACACACACACACATGCACCAACAGATACCATATACCCCCACCCACACACACACACACACACACACACACACACACACACACACACACACACACACACACACACACACACACACACACACACACACACACACACACACACACACACACACACACACCCCAAAACACACACCCCCAACACACACACACACACACACACACACACACACACACACACACACACACACACACACACACACACACACACACACACACACACACACACACACACACACACACACACACCCAGGGCATATACACAAACATAGTTGTGCCTTGGGTAGGAAGAAAGGCGCTTATAGAAATCCAGGATATTATTATTATTTTTATACACACAAGCTTCCAAATGGCACTGCAATCCCCGCAACCCCCGTGGCGTGCCCGGGCTGGAACCAAAGCTTGATATGGAAACGACATGCATATGTATTCACGTGGCTGCAGGGCGTCATGTCCTTGAGCTTCGCCGAACCAATCACAGGGCGGGAAAGCGCTCTTCCATCAGCGGGCGAGCTAATTACACGGCTGCTTTATTAGCAGCGAGGTATAGTCAAGAATGCTTTGCCTTCAGTGCCTCCCTCCTTCCCTTAATGTCAGACCTGTCTCTGCTGTTTTTCTAGGGTTGGAGCGCCGGCAAAACAACACCGCACAACACAAGCCCTGCACTCCTTTAAACACGCAGCAAATGTGTGGTTATTACCCATATCATTACTCCGGAAAAAGTGGGCGCGTGTTATTGTTGGAGCTATTGAAGACAGAATCGTTTTTTTGGATTCGTTCTGTAGCTATCTGATGTTTGTGCTACAGACTGGTTCGGTTGTATTCAGGACTTGTTTACGTTACTCAAGCTGGATTATCATAACCGTTTTACATTATGTGACGTGAACAAGGTTCAGATAATATGCATTTGTGTTGCAAAAGTGTTTGGCTATCCAGACTGTAGCTTAGTGACACATTCTCATACTGTGTGAGCTTCCCAAATCAGGGAGCTGGCGAA
>NC_079425.1:23734354-23736854 GCF_026213295.1 Gadus chalcogrammus | reverse complement strand
CCCACAAGATTTGTGCTTTGTGTGTGTGTGTGTGTGTGTGGGGGGAGAGGGGGGAGAAGCGGAAGGTGTAGATAATGATATGGGTGCCAGTCTTGTGTGTGGCCTCAACCTAGATTTCACTGCACAACATAACATCGTCGCTGTCGTTTGTTCCAAAAGTGATGGTTTTTATGACATGTTTTCTCTCTCTCTCCAACTCTTTCACCCCATCACTTGCTCTCCCTCTCTCCCCCCTTCCCTCTCTCTATCCCCCCCCTTGTCTCTCGCCCTCCTCCCCATCCGGCTCCAGGATGAGGAGTGGTACGAGCCGTCTGCAGACGTGCGCTCCCAGCTCAGGTTCTTTGAGCAGCTGGAGAGGATGGAGAAGCAGAGGAAGGACGAGCAGGAGAGAGAGATCCTGCTGAAGGCTGCTAAGGTGAGCTCCTCTTCCCGTCCCACGCTGGCCCAGGGGCCCATGCAGGTGTGTGGGTTCACACCGAGTGTGCGATAAGGGCTGATTATGGTCCCACGTTCATGCAACGCAGGGGGGTTACGGACCCCCTACGTCCTTGTGGACCCTCCTTGGGGACCCTCCTTGGGGACCCTCCTTGGGGACCCTCTTTGCGTCCACCCAAAGGGCCGGACGTGCGCCTCCCAAAAATGTTAACCTTCCGTCGAGGCGACGCAGCAGCGAGGGCTGTGATTGGTCCGCTTACTAAAACCCGACGCAGAACCATAAAGGTTCACGACTGAGTGGCAGCGTCTGTGTGGTCATTGCATTGCGTGAGCGTGGAACCAAAATCAGTCCTTTAGTCCGGTGAAAGGCCTGACGTTAGAGACAGCGCCACCCATGGGTGGGTCCTCTTCTCTTTGACCTCTCCAGCCAAGCTTTGAAGAAGATAAAACAGAGTTGTAATGAAATTTAAGGTTAAATTGATCTGATATTGTTTTCTCTACAAGTAGCCATAAATCATTTGGCGTTTAGATGTCAAAGTCTTTTTTGAATCATCATGATGGAAAACAACTTTGTTCAAACCTAATTTAAGAACGTAATCATTACTATTATTACATTCATGTCAGTACCCAGAGAACAATGTAACCAATATTTTTGTCAACTTTGAAAAACGTGCACTTTAATGCAATGCTCAACACACGACCAGTATCGTTTATCCAACATTGCAGTGGTACCAAAACCGAATCATCACATCCTCTGGAAGAGCTATTTTTCGGTGGAATAAAAAAAAGCCTTCCGGCCAAACATGAACACATTCCCGGGTTAATTTAATTAATTTTGAATGGAGGCGAAGTCCCCCAGTAAAAAGCAAAAGCCCTGATTGCGGCACGCCTCACCATCTTAATTGCGGTATTACGACGGGACCCTTGCATGCGGGGGCATTAGCAAGTCCTCGAGCTGATGGAGACCGCGGCCCCACCATCGCCATGCCGACCCCAGCCCTCCCCGCCCCGCCCCGCCTCCGCTGCCGAGGAACATAAACCCCATTAACGCGTTTTATTTGTTTGGAGTGGTCGTGAAAGGAGACATCGCCTAAGCGGTAAAGGACACCATAAACATGGTGATTAAAGTAGGGTAGCGTCGTCAAAGTTGCAACGAGTCCGCCATTTTGTCATGCATTCCCCTTCCCCCCTCCCGGTAAAGGCTGTCTCCATTAGGAGCATTCATAAAAAAAACAGTGTTATTTCATTATATTCCCGAAGCCTGCTCCGCCAGGGCTTGCCTGCGGCGTCCCGGGTAACTAGAAGCACATGGCTGATGGGCTTCGGCTACACAAACAGGCACAGACTCGCAGGCATTTCAACCCCTTTTGCCCGGGTTCTAATGTACCGTTACAACCTCCCACGGCCCTGCGCTCTACCACACCGTGTTACACCAAAGACACAGCTTCTCTATGAGAGCAAAGTTATTTATTTTTACACTTCTCCTCGCCAAGTTGTGAACCGCGTCCTGGCGTTTTCGGACGTTCCGGGGACACGCCGGCACACAAAAACACATGCTTACACACTGACACACACAGACGCAGACACATACACACACACGTCGTCCGACGCACACACTTCTCACATACTTTCACAATCACAAAAAAACAAAAAACTAACAAACATATACCCACACAAACGCACACAATCGCACACCGTCCGACACACAGAAAACAAAAAACGACACAACACTACACACACACAACACACACATACCACACACACACACACACACACACACACACACACACACACACACACACACACACACACACACAAACTTACAACCAAACACACAGACACACATACACACAGACAAACAGCAACTCCCCAAACACGCAGTGTGTGGCGGCGGCTGCGGCCAGCCCCCTCCCTGAGGCCTGGCCGGCAAGACAGGAAACCAGGGCAGCTGACAGAGGAGATGTAGAGCCCGCCGGTGGCTCCGCTGCCCTTTGTAAACAGTCCATCTGTAGTCCCCCCGCACACACACACACACACACACACACACACACACACACACACACAC
>NC_079425.1:23725714-23731754 GCF_026213295.1 Gadus chalcogrammus | reverse complement strand
AAACAGAGAGGGGACTAGGGAGGCCAGGAGAGAGAGGAGAGGGAGAGAGAGAGGAGGAGGGAGAGAGAGAGAGAGGAGGAGGGAGCGAGAGCAGGAGGAGGGCAGGAGGAGACCTGAGAGAGCAGGAGGAGGAGGATCCCTGGAGAGAGAGCAGGAGGTCTGGGAGAGAGACAGGGGCTTTGGGAGAGAGCAGCAGTCTTGGAGATCGCAGCGTGGTCGCAGCGGGGTTGGATACAACGGAGGGTGAGTTTATATATATGTATATATATAAAAAAATATATATACATATGTATACAAGTGCAGCCTCAGCGATGCAACAAAGCATGCAACGAGTTGAGAGTAGATGCGAGGAGATGAGGGGAGAGGAGAACAAAGTAGACAGAGAGAGAGAGGAGGGGATCTTCTAGAGCACACACACATGCACACGCATACACACACACACATACACAAAACACGTACACGTCCGCACACCACAAACGCACAATTATATTAGACTCACAATTAGACAGATGCACACACAAAAGTCCTGCACACACACACACAGACACAATCAAGCTTGTCGTGAAACACTCAATTCTGATGACCCACAAGCTTTGTGCTTTGTGTGTGTGTGTGTGTGTGTGGGGGAGAGGGGGGAGAAGCGGAAGGTGTAGATAATGATATGGGTGCCAGTCTTGTGTGTGGCCTCAACCTAGATTTCACTGCACAACATAACATCGTCGCTGTCGTTTGTTCCAAAAGTGATGGTTTTTATGACATGTTTTCTCTCTCTCTCCAACTCTCTCACCCCATCACTTGCTCTCTCTCTATCCCCCCCCTTGTCTCTCGCCCTCCTCCCCATCCGGCTCCAGGATGAGGAGTGGTACGAGCCGTCTGCAGACGTGCGCTTCCCAGCTCAGGTTCTTTGAGCAGCTGGAGAGGGATGGAGAAGCAGAGGAAGGACGAGCAGGAGAGAGAGATCCTGCTGAAGGCTGCTAAGGTGAGCTCCTCTTCCCGTCCCACGCTGGCCCAGGGGCCCATGCAGGTGTGTGGGTTCACATCGAGTGTGCGATAAGGGCTGATTATGGTCCCACGTTCATGGAACGCAGGGGGGTTACGGACCCCCTACGTCCTTGTGGACCCTCCTTGGGACCCTCCTTGGGGACCCTCCTTGGGGACCCTCTTTGCGTCCACCCAAAGGGCCGGACGTGCGCCTCCCAAAATCTTAACCTTCCGTCGAGGTGACTCAGCAGCGAGGGCTGTGATTGGTCCGCTTACTAAAAACCGACGCAGAACCATAAAGGTTCACGACTGCGTGGCAGCGTCTGCGTGGTCATTGCATTGCGTGAGCGTGGAACCAAAATCAGTCCTTTAGTCCGGTGAAAGGCCTGACGTTAGAGACAGCGCCACCCATGGGTGGGTCCCTCTTCTCTTTGACCTCTCCAGCCAAGCTTTGAAGAAGATAAAACAGAGTTGTAATGAAATTTAAGGTTAATTGATCTGATATTGTTTTCTCTCCAAGTAGCCATAAATCATTTGGCGTTTAGATGTCAAAGTCTTTTTGAATCATCATGATGGAAAACAACTTTGTTCAAACCTAATTTAAGAACGTAATCATTACTATTATTACATTCATGTCAGTACCCAGAGAACAATGTAACCAATATTTTTGTCAACTTTGAAAAACGTGGCACTTTAATGCAATGCTCAACACACGACCAGTATCGTTTATCCAACATTGCAGTGGTACCAAAACCGAATCATCACATCCTCTGGAAGAGCTATTTTTCGGTGGAATAAAAAAAAGCCTTCCGGCCAAACATGAACACATTCCCGGGTTAATTTAATTAATTTTGAATGGAGGCGAAGTCCCCCAGTAAAAAGCAAAAGCCCTGATTGCGGCACGCCTCACCATCTTAATTGCGGTATTACGACGGGACCCTTGCATGCGGGGGCATTAGCAAGTCCTCGAGCTGAGGGAGACCGCGGCCCCACCATCGCCATGCCGACCCCAGCCCTCCCCGTCCCGCCCCGCCTCTGCTGCCGAGGAACATAAACCCCATTAACGCGTTTTATTTGTTTGGAGTGGTCGTGAAAGGAGACATCGCCTAAGCGGTAAAGGACACCATAAACATGGTGATTAAAGTAGGGTAGCGTCGTCAAAGTTGCAACGAGTCTGCCATTTTGTCATGCATTCCCCTTCCCCCCTCCCGGTAAGGCTGTCCTCCATTAGGAGCATTCATAAAAAAAAACAGTGTTATTTCATTATATTCCCGAAGCCTGCTCCGCCAGGGCTTGCCTGCGGCGTCCCGGGTAACTAGAAGCACATGGCTGATGGGCTTCGGCTACACAAACAGGCACAGACTCGCAGGCATTTCAACCCCTTTTGCCCGGGTTCTAATGTTACCGTTACAACCTCCCACGGCCCTGCGCTCTACCACACCGTGTTACACCAAAGACACAGCTTCTCTATGAGAGCAAAGTTATTTATTTTTACACTTCTCCTCGCCAAGTTGTGAACCGCGTCCTGGCGTTTTCGGACGTTCCGGGGACACGCCGGCACACAAAAACACATGCTTACACACTGACACACACAGACGCAGACACATACACACACACGTCGTCCGACGCACACACACACACACACACACACACACACACACACACACACACACACACACACACACACACACACACACACACACACACAATCTCACATACTTTCACAATCACAAAAAAACAAAAAACTAACAAACATATACCCACACAAACGCACACATACGCACACCGTCCGACACACAGACACACACACACACACACACACACACAACACACACACACAAACTTACAACCAACACACAGGACACACATACACACAGACAAACAGCAACTCCCCAAACACGCAGTGTGTGGCGGCGGCTGCGGCCAGCCCCCTCCCTGAGGCCTGGCCGGCACAGACAGGAAACCAGGGCAGCTGACAGAGGAGATGTAGAGCCCGCCGGTGGCCTCCGCTGCCCTTGTAAACAGTCCATCTGTAGTCCCCCCGCACACACACACACACCACAACACACACACACCGCCCCACCCCCTGCCACCATCAGACCACCCCCCTCCCCGCCTGCTCCCTGAAAACCGCTTAGCTTAGCTAAGGGCCCGCTAATTTGACCCATTGAATAGGGTCCTCTTAAAATCCCCCCCCCCCCCCCCCCCACCATCCATCCCCATCTCCCACTACTGCCTGCCCCAGCCCCCACCATCCCTCTCACTCTGACGGTCTCTCTCTCGCTCTCGTCTCTCTCTCTCTCCTCTCTCGTCTCTCTCTCTCTCTCTCTCTCTCCACCTGTCCTCCTCTATGTATCCATTTATAATATGACTCCCGTCTTAGGGATGCTCTGAGCCGGCCGGGGGCCAAACACATTAGTCTTAGTTGAGATACCGACCAGTACTGTGAACCGCCTGATATATTTAAAGTCCAATTAGCAAGGAGAGAGGCACTGTCTGCCAGAGGACAGTAGAGAGGGAAGGGAGACAGAGACGGAGATCAGAAGAGAGGCAGGGAGAGAGCACATAGGACAGGAGACCGAGAGCAGAGAGAGGAGAGAGAGGGGGGGCAAGCATATATATCAAGAGATGGAGAGCAGAAAGAGGGGAGAAAGTGAGGGACAGAGAGAGAAAACGAGGGGCAGTGAGAGAGAAGAGAGAGGAGAGAGAGGAGATGAGAGAGAGAGAGAATGATAGAGAGGAGAGAGAGAGAGATAGAGAGAGAGAGAGATACAGAGAGTGAGTAGATAGAGAGAGAGATAGAAGAAGAGATAGAGAGAGACAGAGAGTTGAATAGTTGAAAGGACGAGTATGATAGGCATGCATATATATATATATATATATATATTAATAGAGAGGTGAAACGGACCGGGAGAATTAGAGAGCTATATACAACGGAGAGATAAAGCGACAATAGGAGCTGCTAGAGTAGAAACAGGGGGGCAGGCCTAGAGCAGGGGACTAGACCAGGAGGACTAGACCAGGTCTAGAGGAGGGTAGACCAGGTCTAGAGGAGGGTAGAGCAGGTCTAGAGGAGGAGCAGGACTTCGGGGTAGCCATGGTCGGCCTGTCTTTGGAAACACGAGAAAAAACAAAATGTTGTGTTTTGTTTCCTCCCTATCCTATACGTCTGAGTACACACATGGCCCGCCCCCTCCCTCCACATGCATAAATGATGTCAAGTGTGATGATCAAAACCCGGTCCGGGGGCCCCCGGGGGCCCGAGGCGCTGCAGGGTCGCAGGGGCCCCGGCCTAGGACCCCCCCCACACACTCAGATAATGAGCGGAGCGTATCGGGTCTCTGCATAGCGGCTGGGGAGGGGCGGTGACTCAAATAGCCGGGCTATCTTTTACGAAAAAGGAAAAAAAAACTCAACTATCAAGATCATGTTGGCACCCAGATAATAACGGTGCTTAATTGGCCCGTGGTATTTTAAACTGCCCCGCATCGCCCGCAGTGGTCAGTGTTACCCGGGCTGAAGGATTCCCAGGGACAAGCACGGCCACCCAGATCCCAGCGCCTGATTAAAATAGAAGTGCTGAAGTGTTGTTGCGCCAGACACACACACACACACACACACACACACACACACACACACACACACACACACACATGCATGGACAGACACTGACACAAACACACACACACACACACACACACACACACACATGCACATGCACATGCACATGCATGGACACACACTGACAAACACACACACACACACACACACATACACATGCATGGACACACACTGACACACACACACAAACACACACACACACGCACATGCATGAACACACACTGACAAAAACAAACACACACTCATATGCACACACTGACACATACACACACACGCACATGCATGAACATGCACGCATGCGCACACACACACACACACACTCACACACACACACACACACACACACACACACACACACACATACACACACACACAAACACATGCACATGCATGTACACACACACACACACACACACACACACACACACACACACACACACACACACACACACACACACACACACACACACACACACACACACACACACACACAGTGACAGTGACACACATACGGCCATTGAGACCCAGCAACATCCTTTGCCCTGTGTGTGTGTGTGTGTGTGTGTGTGTGTGTGTGTGTGTGTGTGTGTGTGTGTGTGTGTGTGTGTGTGTGTGTGTGTGTGTGTGTGGTTGTGTGTGTGTGGTGTGTGTGGGTGGGTGTGTGGTGCAGGGGTGGGTCCATGTGTGGTGTGTGTGTGTGTGTGTGTGTGTGTGTGTGTGTGTGTGTGTGTGTGTGTGTGTGTGTGTGCTGGCTCGTAGAGAATTTTTAATAACCTCTTTTGATTAGAATCGCCCTCCAGCGGCTTATTTAGGGCTGGATTTGGAGCGGGTTTAAAGGCCAGCGCCCTGCGGGGTGGGGGGTGGTGGGGTGGGGGGGGGGGGCTCCATTGCACTCCTCTGAATTCAGATGCGTTGTCCTTGACACCCCCCACGCATTTCCCCGTCCCCGTTTTCCCCAACCCGGCCCGCAACAGATGAGAGGCCGGGCGCTCTCACCGCGGTAGGGGGGCGGTAGGGGGGGGGGGTGACCAGTGATGGGAGGGGAGCCTATTGCAACCAGCTGTTAACCTGTGTCCCCTCCTCCCCCATCCCCACCTCCCTCCCCCGCCCTCCCCCACGGCTCACCCTTTCTTCTCCCTTTGTCTGCCTCCAGAGCCGGGCGAGGCTGGAGGACCCAGAGCAGGCCCGGCTGAAGCAGAAGGCGAAGGAGGTGAGCTGACGTCCACGTCGTTACCCTTGACATTTGCCGGGACGCGGATGGGCTGGATTAATATTTCATGAGCCATCTACATGGGCAGTGCCATTTAAAGTCTGATTTAAAAATGATGAAAAAAAACGCTGGGGAATTATTTCCCGCTGATTGGTGCCCGGTGCGCAGCATGGGGGCTTGAAGGGAGAGTTTGTGAGATTTGAGGTCCTGCTAGTATTCAACATAGTT
>NC_079425.1:23698214-23715714 GCF_026213295.1 Gadus chalcogrammus | reverse complement strand
AGAGAGAGCGCGAGACGCGGCACCCCTGCACGGAGGGAGACGCAGTGAGAGAGAACACTTAAAGTTGGATATTTCCCCTTAGATAAGCAGTATTTTTAATGAACAGCCTTCTCTCGACGTCGCTCCCACATCATTCCCTCTGAATCTGCTTAACACTTATTCCTCGCTACTTCCTTCAACTTCTCCCCACTCTTTGGGGTAAAAAACGAATTCTGCAAATGTTACATAAGTAGAATGCTAGTTCTGTCATCTTCATCTTATCACACCTATGTTTTATTTTTGCTGTGTGTCTGCAAATGAGGGTAGGCCGCAGGCCGCGATGGGGATCATAAGGGCCTCAGCTTCAGGGGGGCCTAACAGCCCTTAATAATTGGTCCAGGCCCCTCAAAGCACTTCTGACATACTGTGCTTCAGAGAAAATGGAAGCGACTCAAGTCCATAGATGCACGGGCAGATTTGAATGAATCTCCATAGATAATATGATATTTTAGCCTAGAGAATTAATGGCAAAGGCGTCTGCTGACGAGGTTGCTAGAGAACGGACGCTTTGAAGAATCGGTCGTGTTTAAATGTTTTAATGACAGCCCATGTTTCATAAAAAATATATATTTATGTTGATATTTATATTAATATATAATGAAGGAATACATCTTAAGAAAAGCTGTCAGGACATAAATGCCATTAGCACAATGTACGAAAATGGTGCTTTTTAGTTGGATAGCGCTCAGCAAACAACCCAAAATATTTCAAATTGCCCGATAATGCACTTCTCCTTATCTCTTTTATCAAATGTGTACGTGGCTTAAACAGCCCCACAGAACCACACACGCCGATTGACTGTTGGTTGAAGCATCTTCCTTAGCACTTATGATGCTACTCACGTTGGCCAAACCTTTTTATACCCCAAAACAACGCAGCATCGAGGATAATGAGGTGGTTTACTAAGATGGCCTCTAAAACACAGACACACAGACACACACACACACACACACACACACAGACACAGACACACACAGACACACGCACACACACACCACTACACGCAGACACACACCCACAGACACACTGACACACACGCACACACAACCACAAACACAAACATGCATGCATACACACACACACAACCACACACGCAGACACACACAGACCACCACAGACACACGCACACACACACCAGGATGCTGTGCTGCCCTGTGTTGCTCGGTGGGAAGGCCATGTCCCACCCCCGCCGCCCTGCTCCAGCGCCACGCGAGGCTCAGCCTGGTGCTGTGGAGGAGAGGAGAGCCCCTCTAAAGGGGACACACGGCCCGTCCACATCCCGGTGGCATAGCTCCCGCCGTAGCCTGTAGTCCCAGCATGGCTGGCCAGGGGAGCGGCTCAGAGGCAGCCCCTGGTCTGGCTCTTTATGCTGTGGTGCTAGCCTGCACCCCACCCCCTCACTCTCCCCCACTCTCCCTCCCTCCCTTGTTTCCTCCCTCCCTCCCTCCCTCCCTCCCTCCCTCCCTCCCTCCTCCTTTTTTTCCCTCCCTCTTCCCTCCCTCTCCTCCTCCCTCACTCCCTCTCTCCCTCCCTCCCTCTCTCCCTCCCTTTCTCCCTCCCTCCCTCCCTCTCCTCCTCCCTCCCTCCTACCATCCCTCCCTCCCTCTCTCCCTCCCTCTCCCTTCTCCCTCCCTCTCTCTCTCCCTCCCTCCCTCCCTCCCTCCCCCCTCCCTCCCTCCCTCCCTCCCTCCCTCCTCCCTCCCTCTCCTCCTCCCTCCCTCCCTCGCTTTCTTTCCTTCCCTCTTCCCTCCCCCTCCTCCTCCCTCCCTCCCTCTCCTCCTCCCTCCCTCCCTCCCTCCCTCCCTCCCTCCCTCTCTCCCTCCCTCCTCCCTCCCTCTCCTCCTGCCTCCCTCCCTCGCTTTCTTTCCCTCCCTCTTCCCTCCCCCTCCTCCTCCCTCCCTCCCTCTCCTCCTCCCTCCCTCCCTCCTCCCTCCCTCCCTCCTCCCTCCCTCTCTCCCTCCTCCTTCCCTCCTCCCTCCTCTCCCTCCCTCCCTCCCTCCCTCTCCCTCCCTCCATTCCTCACTCGTTCCTCACTCGTTCCCTCCCTCCCTCCCTCCCTCTCTCCCTCCCTCTCTCCCTCCCTCCCTCCCTCCTCCCTCCCTCCCTCCCTTCCCGCTCAGCCCCATGGCCGCCGCCTGTGACGTCAAGCGGAGCCCGTTCTGCTTCACCAAGGACATCTGTCTGTGAGCGTCTGGGCGGCTGCGGGCACGGCCCCAGGCCTGGCTGAGGAGGAGGAGGAGGAGGAGGAGGAGGAGGAGGAGGAGGAGGAGGAGGAGGTGGTGGTGGTGGGATGCTGAAGGGGAGGGGGCAGTGAGGGTGAGAGAGTCTTTTGTTAAAAAGAGCAGGGAATGAGAGAGGCAGGTCGGCCATCTTGGCTGGCGGACGTCCCCCTGGCTGTGGGAGTTAAGCAGACGGCTCGGAGGACCGCGCTGTTTGCAGACGGCTTGTGTGTTAGCAGGCTAGCCTCGTTGTGGAGTCGGGCTGTGTGTTAGCAGGCTAGCCTCGTTGTGGAGTCGGGCTGTATGTTAGCAGGCTAGCCTCGTTGTGGAGTCGGGCTGTGTGTTAGCAGGCTAGCCTCGTTGTGGAGTCGGGCTGTATGTTAGCAGGCTAGCCTCGTTGTGGAGTCGGGCTGTGTGTTAGCAGGCTAGCCTCGTTGTGGAGTCGGGCTGTGTAGCCAAATAAATAGGTGTGTTTAATGTTAGATGCTTATGCTTTTGGGGCTGCGATTCATGAAAGATGGTTGCGTGATAACTACGATAAAAATATAATTATGATAAGGATTTGCATCGTGCTACAAACGACTAAGTGTTTCTGTTTCATCCTCTTAATCAGGACCCTCACGTTTTAGTTGCCATGAAGTATTGGGGTTTTGGGGTTCGGGCAGAACGTGACACATCAGATTGATTGATGGACTGATTCAGCAATCCTTTTAAAGGAATTGAAAAATAAATGTTGGACCCCCAAGGCAGAATTCAATCCCCCAGAGGTAGGAAATTTGCCGCACGTGATACATGTCTTGGATACATGGTGGAAATTCATCAAGTCACACTATAACGCAACAGAAGACCTGACAGAGTGTTTGTGTACAGTGGCGTTTATATGCCCCGTGCTACCCGTTTGCCTTACTGCCTCCTCCACTCATTTAGGTGGGAAAGCGGGGAACAAATCAGGGGTTTGAACAATTGAATGTCACACGGTGACAGCCATCGCAAACCGAGTTCACAGTTGATGACAATACATTACCGAAGAAAGACGGATAGACGGTGGACAGATCCTATACTTAGGAGATCTAGATCTGATACTGTATTTCCTATACCTGGGAAATATAGGTCCTGTACTATATAGATCTGATATGAATTTAATTCCATAAAATTTTTTTGCGGTGCTCAAGGATCTGTCACTGGAGGTGACTTATGGTTTTCTCATGTTTCCAGTTCTGTCTGGTCGTACATAAGTAAGTGAAATAAACCATTCATGTCATGTGGCGTGCAACACAGACGGCTCCTTTCTTTATCAGCGTCTGCGATCAATACAAGCAAACCCATATGTAGCTGTTTTCATGCGCGTCGTTTAGATTCATCAGCCCTGATGCGTGTTGTGGTTCCTGGTGGTTTCGGATACGTTCTGCCTCGGCTGACCTTTGCTAATAATTTGACTTTACAAGTCCCAATCCTGTGCCTTAAAAGGGCATCCAGGCTCTCTGAAGCGCTGATATTTGTGCAATTCAGGAGAAGCGCATATTTTTTTTGTGTCATTGATCGGATCTGGCAACGGTATGGATGTTGCAAAGTGTTTTTTATTTCCTAGTCCAGGAGGATATCACAGAAATCACTGATTAAATTCGCAGTGAGTAACATTTCGACTAGCTCGTAGCTTTAAGTAACCTGAACTCATCTGCAGTTAATGCCGATCGATTATGAGTTCAACAATGTTATCGATAAAATCACATCTCCTAACTGATATATTCTACAAAAAATAAATGCATTTCTCTTTGTTTACAATAATCTTAATATGGACACTCCCTATACCCCTCCCGCCCAACCTAAACCCCTCCCACTCCCCTAAACCCCTCCCACTCAACCTGAACCCCTCCCACTCCCACTAAACCCCTCCTACTCAACCTAAACTCCTCCCACTCCCGCTAAACCCCTCCCACTCACACAAAACCCCTCCCACTCACACATCCAGCTAGCAGAGCTATACTGGTTCACGTCCAACAGTTGCACCGCAAGTTTTAATGGACAGAACACTGGCTTTAGTCTTTGGAATTCTAATAGTCTCCCAGCTTCTAACTGGGAGCGGCTAAAGTCCCAACACTGGGACTTCAGTAAAGTCCCCCAGACCAGCAGAAGGCCGTCCCAGTCCCTCGCCCCGGCCCTCCGCCCCGGGGCAGAGCCTACGTGAGGCTGCGTGCTCCTCTTCACGCCCCTGCAGAACAACTCGTATAATGTAATGAGTGATTAACTCATGTACAGCTCCTCTGACTGAAGCAACAGCACGGCCCCGGAGTGGCAGTGTCTGAATAAATAAACACAACGTAGTAGTTCAGCGCGCGGGGCGCCAGATCGGGATCAGAAACCAACCTCCTCAGTCACGGGAAATGCAGAGAGGAGGCTTGCAGATGGTGGAATAAGGTCTGCATTTATCATACAGTCATAAATCTGGAAACGCAGACACTTGCTGCGGGCCCTCCGAGGCTGTGGTGGATGCCAACTGCCAGGCGGAAAACTGCCGGCATCCTGGTGCCATCAGTGAGATAGCAGACCTCTCTCTCTCTCTCTCCCTCTGTCTCTGTCTCTCTCTCTCTCTCTCTCTCTCTCTCTCTCTCTCTCTCTCTCTCCCTCTGTCTCTGTCTCTCTCTCTCTCTCTCTCTCTCTCTCTCTCTCTCTCTCTCCCTCTGTCTCTGTCTCTCTCTCTCTCCCCCCCCTTCTCTCTCTCTCTTTCTCTCTCCCCAGCTCTCTGTCTCTTCTCTCTCTTTCTGTCTCTCTCTCTCGGCCTCGGTCTCTCTCTCTCTCGTCCCTGTGTCTCTATCTTTGTCTCCTACTCACTCTCTCTGTCTCTGTCTCCCCCTCTCTCTCCCTCTCTCCGTCCCTCTCCCCTCCCCTCTCCCCGCTCAGAGAGGGTATTCTTTAAGGTCATGCCCGGAGAGCTGTGCGCTGTTTGTGGCCAACCCTAACAAGGTTAGCATTGATAGCATGAAGGCTACATCTGATATAGCGTGGACCCTGGGTAATAACCCCTTCCAGCCGGCCGCGAGATCCGGCCTCATCTGAGCGGCGTCGTCCCTCTCTTATCGCAAAAAATACCTAATATGTATTATCTTTACTTGTTCTAAACACAAAACGCACCTCCAACATATCCGTACACGATGTTCTGAGGACCGCCCCCCTCCTGAGACACAATATAAGCGGCAGAGGATGTGTGGGCTTGATAGCGGCTCTGCTATGTTGTGCGCTCCCTGTTGTCTGTGTGTTGATTTGGCTCTGCTAAATGTGAAGTGGCAACACCCTAAAGGCCAAGCCTGGCCCCAGGGCCTTTTGGAGGGAATCAGAGGACCCAACTGCACGACTGCGTGCACATTTTGGCTCCGCATTTGTACACCAAAGCAACCTTTTATAGAGCGGCATCTCAAAGCAACATGGAATGACCCCCCCACCCCCCCCCACCAAACCACGCGCCCCCACCCCGATCAGACGATGCACGCGGCGGACGCACACAGCCACACGGCCACACGCTGAGACACAACGTGAAACAACATAAAAGACATGAAAGCGCGTATTGATTGTCCCTGTTAGCTTCGATCGGGGCGTGGACTCGCCCCCGGCGGGCAGAGCACCGGCCGGATGGTGGACCCCGCGCCCCCCCCCCCCCTGCTGGGCCGCAAACTAGACGCGCACGTTCCGGTGTGTGTGTGGGTGAATGTGGGTTGAGTGTGGATGTGGATTTGTGGGTGGGTGTGGGTCGAGTGTGTGTTTGTCGTGTGTGTGTTTGTGTGGGTGGGTGTGCATGTGTGTGGTGTGGGTCGTGTGTGTAGATTATCTGTGCATCGAGTGTGTATGTGGGTTGAGTGTATGTATGTGTTGACTGTGTGTGTGTGTTTGTGTGTGTGTTTGTGTGTGTTGAGTGTTTAGTCCGTGTGTGAGTGTCAAGTGTGTGTGTCGATTGTGTGTGCGTCGAGTGTGTGGGTGTGGCTGTGGGTGGGTGTGTGTCGAGTGTTTGGTGTGTATGGTGTGTGTGCGCATGTTTGTCGAGTGTGCGTGGTGTGTATGGTGTGGGTGTGTGGTGTCTGTTTGTGTGTGTGCTGTGTGTCTGTATGTGTGTGTGTGATGTGTGATGTGTGTGTGTGGGGGTGAGTGTGTGTGTGGAGTGTGTGTGTGCAGGGGAGGGGCTGTGACACCCTGTGTGCCATGTCCCCGGGCCCTCACACGTCTAGCCAATGGAAAGGGCACATCCCGGCGCTGCGGGGCTCCGCCCCCGTCCCCCCTGCAGACAGACGTGACATTACCTCCGGTCCCCCCCCCCCCACCCCCTTTACACATCACAAACTGACAAATCACAACGGGGCCATGTGACCAGGCAGCTCAGCACCCCTCCCACCTCCGCTACCTCCACCCCCTCCTCCACCCCCTCCTCCACCCCCTCCTCCATTACCTCCACCCCCTCCTCCACCGCCTCCGCTACCTCCACCCCCTCCTCCATCACCTCCACCTCCAACCCCTCCTCCACCACCTCCACCTCCACCCCCTCCTCCACCTCCTCCACCTCCGCCTCCTCCTCCACCTCCACCTCCACCACATCCACCTCCTCCACCTCCGCCACCTCCACCCCCTCCTCCACCCCCTCCTCCACCCCCTCCTCCATCACCTCCACCCCCTCCTCCACCACCTCCGCTACCTCCACCCCCTCCTCCATCACCTCCACCTCCAACCCCTCCTCCACCACCTCCACCTCCACCCCCTCCTCCACCTCCTCCACCTCCGCCTCCTCCTCCACCTCCACCTCCACCACATCCACCTCCTCCACCTCCACCACCTCCACCCCCTCCTCCACCTCCTCCACCTCCGCCTCCACCTCCACCACATCCACCTCCAACACCTCCTCCACCTCCTCCACCTCCACCACCTCCTCCACCACCTCCTCCACCACCTCCACCTCCTCCACCCCCTCCTCCACCACCTCCACCAACAACCCCCTCTTACACCTGCTCCACCTCCACCACCTCCTCCAGCTCCTCCACCTCAACCACGTCCACCACCTCCACCACCTCCACCACCTCCTCCTCCTTCACCTCCTCTACCACCTCCTCCTCCACCACCTCCACCTCATCCTCTACCTTCACCACCACCACCACCTCCACCACCTTCCTCCACCTCCTCCACCACCTTCCTCCTCTACCTCCTCCTTCCTCTGTACCCGCCGTAGCTCTCTGACTCTCTGACAACAGGCCTCCATTTTGTTCTCTCTGGGTGGAGGCCTCCTCCTCCTGCTCCTCCTGGCACTACCTGGATCTGACGGGGTTTGGGTGGTGCTATCAGAAACGTGCCTTGATTCCTCTAATGAGGAATGTGTACGAGGTTCGTCAGCAGCTCGGTCTGCAAGCGGAGTGCATGCAGCGATGGGGTGTATATATAGAGGGTAGGGAGTATAAATAGTCGTGTCAGTAATGTCAGATTGTTATATCATACCGTGCTTTATATTCTGTGATACCACAGAGACAGCAGAATGCAGCAGAGAAGATGTGCATTTGGAAGAGATTCAAATTTGTGCTGAGCGAGGTCAATATTTGTGTAGAATGGAGTGAAAGAGTAGCATTCTGGGTGTTCGTGTGGACGGGTTCCGCTTAAAGTGACTGAAAAACCTTCCAGGAAGAGCTGTCATCGCCCTCCTTCTCCTTCTAATCTCAAACGTTATCCATGTGTCGTTCCCCTGCTACCATCTGAGCTGCCAACGCTCGCTGTTTCATTAAACACTGCCCCATAGCCCACTAGAAACAATCTAACAGTGAGTTCAGTGATACTACAGTAAAATAGCTGATTAACGTGCCCTGTGGTTCTCTCTCCCTCTGCAGATGCAGCAACACGAACTGGCCCAGACGAGGCAGAGGGAGGCTAACCTCACCGCTCTGGCCGCCATCGGCCCCCGAAAGAAACGCAAGATGGATTCGGCGTGGGCCACGGCGTCGGGGAGCGAGGTGAGAGGACCCCTCCACGTCCGGGCGGCGGAAGAGCTTTCTTATGCGCTGACCACCTCTGATCAGACACTTGAGGGATCCCTCCTGTTCAATGCCTGGTTATGGCACGTTTATTAAAGGGGACATATTATGAAAACAACACTTTTCCTGGGATTTGGGGTGTTGTTTTGGGTCCCTGGTGCTCCCGCACACATGCAAACTTTGAAAAAGTCTGTACATGATTTTTTGAGTGAGATATGCATTTATGAAAGTACCCCACCTACAGTTACCAAACGAGCTTCCTGTGCTGCACAGTTGAACATTACCTCCCACTTCCCCACTCCCCTCCAATCAGGGCATAGCTAAGATTTTGTGGACCAGCGGACGAGCAGCTCCGGCGGGGGGCAGCCCTGCAGCTAAGCTCTAGGAGTACAATCCCATTCTCTCCGGAGGAGGAGACATGGAGGAGAAAGGGATTGTACTCCCGGAGCTGAGCTGCCGGACTGCCGCCAAGCTACCTCCGCCGGACTGCCGCCGAAGTCCGGCCGTCGTCGAAGCTGTCCGGCCGCCGCAGAAGCTTTGGCGGCAGTCCGGCAGTGTGCTCCGGGATCTGAACTGCGGCCGAAGCTTTCCGGCTGCTCCGGCGGGTGTACTCCGGGAGCTGAACTGCCGCCGAAGCTGGCAGGTCCGGCGGGGGTAGGTCTCGGCGGCAGTCCAGCAGCTCCAGCGCGGGGAGCTCGGCGGCAAGTCAAGCAGCTCAGCTCCCGGAGTACAATCCCTTTCTCCTACATGTCGCGGCTCATGGACTTCAGTGAGTCAAGGCCAAAGTTCCTTTACTTGTTGTGGAAGTGCCAGAGACGTCAGACGGAGTCTTTATGAATCATAATATCATCCGAGGCGCACATAGCTTTTGGCCGTGATATTAGATATAATATTATATAAATACCCATATATAATATTATTATTATTATTATTATTATTATTATTATTATTATTATTATTATTATTATATTATACTATATGATATAGATATAGAGCTCCAGATTTCCGCAAACGGCAACAATCCCTTCTCCTCCATGCTGTGGTTCAGTCTGACAGCTCATTGGTCAATGGGCAGCAGCTCATTTGCATTAAAGCTACAGACACCAGAAACAGCGCATTCTGAAGGGACTGAAAGAGAGGGGAATAGCAGTAGGCAAGATCTTTTTTCCTAAAAGCTATTTCCCGCAAACAGCTTCAAAAACATGTTTTCTGGAACTCAAATACCATGTTTACTTTTTGGGAAAACACCATAATATGTCTCCTTTAACCGGTGTTACATTAATAACTAATTAACATTAGTCAATGTTAAAAGCATTATTATACAGCATTAGCACACATTGTGTCGTCATGTGTGTATCTTGTCGCGTTGTCGCATTACGGTGACACGTTTCAAGTCACGTTGCGTGATGTCAAGTCACGTTGCGTGGTGTCAAGTCACATAGCTTTGTGTCAAGACACGTTGCGTCAAGTCGCGTCGTGTTAAGTCACGTCTCTTCGGGTCAAGTCACGTTGCTTTGTGTCAAGTCGCGGCTATCCGGACTATAATAATTATATGCAAGAATGCAAAATATGAATACTAGTAAATATAATTATCAACAAATTTGACACGAGGGCATTATACCCCCTCCTATATGCAATTACAGCTACTATAAATCGATTGACAAACATAAGTACTTTCTTTGAAAAACCCCCGTTTATTCATAGAGGGACGGTTCGTTCCGGTAAAAATAGACTTGAAGTCTATTTCAGCAATTTGCTGTCCGTCTGATGTCAGCTCTCATGGAATAGAGCGGGGTTTGTTACTAAGAGCTCCACGCTACGCTCAACGACGCCTGGGTGGCTAGTCTAAGGGGGGTTAGGGATGGGGTTAAGTTTAGTTACCCTGCTAGTGGACATTAAGGGGCCACTCACACTAGGGCCGCGGCCCCCTGCCCGAGCTCATTTGCATACTAAAGTGTAGAACATTTGGCTAGTGTGACCACGCCATCCGTATTCCAGCACGGAACAGCCCCCTGGCCACGGCACACTTGCGAGAGGTGTGCCGTGGCCAAAGTACAGATGCTAATGAGATGACACGCGCACACGCGCGGATACGCAACGTGAGCTGGATGACGTAGTCCTTGCGCGACCCTTCTTTCTTTATAGGTCTATGCCCTTCTTCCCCACAACAATCATTTTAAACGATGGCGGCAAGCGGTTCACGAGTGGGTTTACGTTGGTGCAATAGTGAAGTCGAGTGTTTACTTGAAATTTGGGCCGACGACAGCATTCCCGTTGTTGTTCTCCATGGTTGTTCTGGCGGCGAGGACGCTTGGTGATGACGTATTTATCGTATTACGACGTGATGACGTATGTATGAAGGAGCAATTGTGCCCAGGCCACGGCCTTTGGGAGCAGTGTGACCAGGGGCCAGCGGGGGGAGGGGGGGAATCGTGCTGAATCTTCCTGCAGCACGGAACAGGCAAACGGCCCTAGTATGAGTGGCCCCTAAGGTTACTGTTAAGTAAACATGTAGTTAACAGGACCACGTTAACTTTGTTAACACGAACACCGTTAGTCAACATGATCACCACTAGTATATTATTACTAGACCATTAGTTAACTGCTAATTAACTGTTAGTTAAGGATTATTACTGCATTGACTAATGTCCATTCGTGGTTAATCGATGTACCCTTATCGTAAAGTGTAAACCTGTTTTTATTTTGCACGGACCTGATCGTACAATATGTGACCATGACATGGTTCAGACAGACTTATTTTGACCTGTCTTTCAAATCATATCGTGTGCACTGAGATAGAACGAGCTAGACTATTGTATAGCGACATATCAACATATCTTGTTGAATCAAAGGCTAAACATGGGATCATCCCACCTCTCCACATCAGCCATCAAAGCTGTCCCCATGTACATTGTGTCGTGCGGTCAGCAGTGCAACGCAGACCGCACTGTGAGTCTGCGTGGTCCGCTCGTCAACACTCAGATCAGACACAGAGCCGGGCATCGCCGCTAACCACGAGCGCCTAACAGGAAACAGTGTTTCCAGCCGGGCCCGGCTATTCGTGTACGTCACGTGATCAAAACCAAAGGCCGCACGAACAGATGGCCGTCCACGCATGGATTCCGGATTGAAGTTAGAATTGTGTTTTATTTCAAGAAGAAAACCACAAGTACACTCACTGCCTTGAAGTGAAGCGCCCGCACGCCTCCAAGGCAGAGTGCTGATCCCGTGCTCTCACGGCCGTCTCGCTGTGGGCCTCGCAGACATTTAACACGCGTCGTGGCGTAGGCAGACGTCCCCGTCGCCCGTCTTAGAAGGTGAGAGCCTTTCAGACTTTTGTACTTCATTAGAACGTTGGCAACGCGCAGAGGGGAGGCCCGGTGGGGAACCCACAGAGATCTGCTAATGATGCAAACCGAGGCCAATAGGCCCTGTGTGTTTCAGCAGGAACCAGGAACCCATCGCCTAGATCTGCCTCTTTCAAGATCTTTTCAAGACATTTTCCAGATAACCCATAAGAAATATGCTTTCACGTCCTACTGTGTATTAACTCCAGAGGAAAAACAACAATAACAACATACACTGTCGTGTAACTGTAACACATTCTATTTGAGCACTACATTTTTTAACATTATATTACTGTTTTTCTCTTTTCTCAAATCAAAAACATTGTCGGCTGTAAACTTTTGCATGGGTGGGCGTGTGTTTGCATGTGTGTGTCTGTCTTTGTGTATCTGTGTGTGTCTGTGTGTGCTTGGATGTGTGTGTATGCAGGGGTGGGTGCGTGCGTGTGTCCGTGCAGTTGAGCCTGAGTGGTTGGCTGGGGACACAGTGTCCTACCCTCTGAACCATTGTTCTCAAGCCTATTCATCTACAAAGTGGATGAAGATGAGCCAATCTGAAATCTCCCTCTAGATTCATGAGCCAATACCTCTCTGTAGCGGCAGTGGCAGCAGCAGCCGCAGTGAGCCGGTTTGTTTTGTGAGCAGAGTTCCTTGTTTCCCTGCCTTGCCCTGGGGGCTTTTGGTTTTGGAGAGCCATTGTTTTCCTAATACCACACATCCTCTGCATGCTTAACCTGTGATGCATTAGCGGGGGTTGGGGAATTTATCTAATAGACCACAGTCTGAAACCCTGGTAATGCGTGGAAAATGATGGAGAATATGTGTAACACATGAAAACAACATTGACGCTGATAGGGAGATAAGGGGCTGGGTGACTGGTCCCCATGCGACAGTCTGCTCCTCGTTAGGCTGAAGAAGGGTGGTGCGAGGGAAACACCACTGGCCGGGGAACTGGAGGGAAGGAATGGGATCAAGGTGTTTCACAACGTCCACGTTATTTGCACAAAAACCACGGCTGCTCAAAGCCATGTTTCCCTCGAGGCCAGAAAGTCTAAAACCATTGAAACTCCACTCACGCACACGCACACACACACGTGTGTCTGTGACGTGTTTGGAAATAAATAAAGAAACACAATCTGAATTTGTGAATGTCAATTGGTCATTTTAATAACCAGCTCATTGCCATGCACATTTGCATCCTTCACTTAGCCGCAATCTGCTGCAGTGCTCCACCGTGATGTGGTCGGTCCGCCACTGTGTAAGGAGAGGCATACATAACAATATAAAAGCATTACTTCTGCTCTGTGAATGTGGTTCCCGCCTCTTTCAGTGTGGGTTACCGTGATGGCCAACCCCCCCGCATGTGTTTGCATGCAAGTTTGTGTGTGTTTGTGTGTGCGTGTGTGTGTTTAAGCATGTGTATGCGTGTGTTTTTGTGTGCGTGTGTGTGTGCATATGTGTGTGTGTTTAGCCTCTGTGACCCCTCTCCTCCACAACTGCTTACCCAGATCCAGTCCAGGAACATAAGCATGAATATACATTACTCCCCCTCTCCTCCTCCTCCTCCTATCGTAGGTCTGTGTGTGTGTGTGTGTGTGTGTGTGTGTGTGTGTGTGTGTGTGTGTGTGTGTGTGTGTGTGTGTGTGTGCCTGTCTGTGTGTGTGTGTGTGTGTGTGTGTCTGTGTGTCTGCGTGTGTGTGTGTTTTAATTAGAAGGCCATAATGAAGTGAGAGAGCCGGCTCACATCTCACCCTCCTGAGCCACGGCGAGGCGGAGGAGGTGGAGGAGGAGGAGGAGGAGGAAGAGGAGAAGGAGGTGGAGGAGGTGGAATCTTAACTTATTTTCACTTGGTTTCTTCACCTCCTCACATTTCCTCATTTCACATGGGCTGGCGGAGCCGGCGGCGTTCTCTTTCCCTTCTCCAGAGCAAAGTGAATGTGACTCTTCTAAGGGGGTCACAGGAGGCCTGGAGGCCTGTGGGTGTTGCTGGACGGTTGCCTGCTCTTAGCTTCACTGAGGGGCTTGTCATAGATTTCATCTCCACAGAAATTAGCCGGAGGGGGGCCTGCCCAGGAGCGCAGGCAGCCAGCATTATGAAGGGCCCACGCTGATTATTTCCCTCTGACATCGCATCCTGAGCTTTCCGCATTAATCCCAGACAAAGGCAGCCTTTCAGTGCTGTGCCAGAGCTCAAATTAGTAGCCAGATAATGGCCTTGTTGAGATCCTGCTCTGTTCCGCTGAACAGGATAGCTCCTGTTGGAAACGTCCCCTCTCCCAAGTCCTCCTGCGCCACCTCTTCCTGCCCTGACCACCCGCTTTGCCGTCTTCGTCCGACCGTGACGGAATTCAGAATTAAGGTGACACTATTTCGTCTTTCCCTTCCCCCCCCCCCCCCATCCACTGTATCGTTCCTCCTCGGTGTTCCTTCCTTCTTGGTATTGGTGGGGCTTGGGTTCTGGCCAGGAGCCGTAGCGCCACAGGCTGTGAAACCGATAGGCAGTCAAGACTGGAGTGTCTGTCTCCAGCCTGATCTGGTCTGCAGCAAGGAACAAAGGGGGCCTTGCAGGCGTCCGCGGGGCAGATTAGTCCCAAGGAGCCATTGGCTGGTTCGGGTGGCAGTGTGGATGGCTGCAGGAGATTCCTTCCTTGGCCCCAGTGGTGGGTCACCCGCCCAGCGCACAGGCCCGGCCCACACACACGTGTATGTCGCAACCACCACCACCCGGATCCGAGCGGCCCCTGCGGTCCTCAGGGCTGGCCCCCGCACACATGGAGCTTTTCAAGGGCCTCACGAAGGCTCACAGAGAGGCAGCCTTGGGAAATGGCAGGGCTGCACGGCTGGGATAGTGTGCGTGTGTGTACGGAGGTGTCTTGGGATCAGGACGGATCGATAAGGGCTTCAGGGGCCTCGTGACCCTTGTCCTCAACAAAGCTATTTGACACGGTAGACATTTTTCTGTGACTTTGATCGCGAGTGCTTGCTGCAGCATCGTTATCTTCAGTTTCCATCGATGTCGTTGTAACGTCAACAATATTAAGGTTGTGGAGACCCTAAAGACCCTATCTAAATCGAGATGCCTCATTTTGAAATGACATCAGATACTTGCTCTTATCATCTGGTACATTTGGATCTTCACATAATATATAGTGTTGGTTAAAGTGGCTGTGTCAAATATTTCTGTTTTGTTCTCCTTGGCTCCCCCTTTGGCGATAAGCAGTAGTTTTCCCCAGAGATGCACGCAGTGTAGCCACCGACATCCAGCTCGTAAAATTCATAATGCTGCAAGTGCATAGCATAGGCTTTCATCAGTGGACCATAGGCTCCATCACCATTGTGTTACCTAATTAGTTCACCGCCATAGATTGTGACTTAACATTAATTACTAACATGAAAATCATGAGATTTGCACTTTAGGGTACTGAGGTCATATTGAGTTAACCATCCTATTGTATATCATCACAATTTGACAATTCGGTGTGTACATTTAGTGCACATACTCTTTCAATCTATAACAAACCAAAGCATTCGGTTTGATTACCAACGTGTACATGACACATTCTGCTCTCTTGCCCACCAGTAACATCGTATGTGCATTGGGGTCTTATTTGATGTATTCCCCCGTATCTCTGCTCAATGTTTGGGCTGTGTTTTCCGTGCCAGTAGTGGGAAACCCCTGCAGCCTTGTTTTCCATTGTACAAAGCATGCAGCAGATATGAAAACTGATCATATTTTATTAGGGAGGGCATGGGGGGAGGGTAGGAGCTAGGGCAAAATACAAGGTTATCTGTAATAGATAGAAGAGTCTAGTCGGATCAACTGCCTCTGAAGCAAGAACAGAGACAATCGCTCGTTTTATCTCTGTAACTCCTTTAGTAACACCAGCCCATTTTAGTCAACCCTCCTCCCTTAAACCCTAACAATGTCCTCATTCGTTTTGTGCTTCGTCTTCACCGGGAACAGAGCGAGGTGCACATGGGTCAAACCCGGCTCAGGAAAAGAGAACGAGAGCGAGAGAGGTCGAGAGTGAATGGCCCGAGAGCCTTCGCGGCCTCGTGAAGTTGTCCTAAGCGGTGCTGTTTAAAACCTGTCTCAGGCTCGGGGCTTTGGGAGCGCCAAATGCTCAGAGCCCTCTTGACAGCCTCGCCACATTAAAAGCGCGCGGAGAGTTACCGCCGTCCACCGCGTCTGAAGGGGGAGAGCCCTTGTTTGTTGACGTGGAAACAAACAGAGGCCCCTGAACGATTGTGGTCTCTCCCGCCACATTACAGACGGGCTCCGCCCCTTCTCCGTCCGCCGCACCAGGCGTAACCGCGGGGACAGAGGTGGGCGAGCGATGTTAACGGTGAGCAGTGGTTCTCTCTCTGTCTCTCTGTCTCTCTTTCTCCTCCATTTGAATTCTCCCTCCACCTTCTGCCTTTGAGGCTGTGGATCAGAAAGAGGGAGTGAGGCGATGGAGCGACGAGGCATGGCGAGAAAAACGGGGGGGTGGGAGTGATGAGGGGGGGGGGGGGCTGGGGTGAGATGGGGGAGAAAGGGGGGGGAGAAAGTGCAAGGAAAACTGATGCCCTTTCCTCCAGCGAAATTAACAGGAATCACGTGGAAAACAATCTAAGGCTCCAATGAAAGGAAGGGGGAGGAGGGGGAGGGGGGGGGACCATTAAAATTAGCCCCGGGCTATGGACTGCACCCAATATCACTAAAGCTGCACTCACTACAGATGTGGAGGCTGGCTTACAGGCAAACTATGCTCTGTTCTATAGCTACAATTAAAATCAACCTCCCTGCCAAAGAAAAAAAAAAACGGGAGGGGAGAAGAGGGGCGAGGAAGGCAGACATGGAACATCAAAGACAGATTGAAATGTGTAGTCAGTAATAAGAGTGGTCTCAGGGCCCCCAGGTCGTCCGCGGCCCCCTTGTTAATGAGAAATTTTGACCTCTGGTTTGTAAGTTAAACTTGTAATCTTGGTTAATGAAGTAAATCAATCCCAACTCGGGAGTGTGCAGTGTCTTTCCCCTCGCCTCGCCATGCCCCGCTAACCTGCCCTCCATCTTCCTCCTCCTTTGCTTTTCCTCTTCTTCTTCCTCCTCCTCTGCCTCGTCTTCTCCTCCTCCTCCTCCTCCCCTTCACGACTCCCCCTCCCACTCCCCCTCCCCGTGCCTCTCTGTGTCCACATCCCAGCGCATGGCCTGGGAGCAGATGGACTGGTCGGCCCCCTGTGTGGAGATAGGGGCCCGTTCCACTGTTGGTGGTGGTGGGGGTACTGGTGGTTGGAGTGGGAATGGTGGTGGTGATGGTGGTGGTGGTGGTGGAGGGTGGGGACCAATTGGGAGGTGTGTTTCTCCTGTGGGCTGAGGCGGAGCAGGCGGTCTGGGTTAGGATGACGGCCGTCGTGCTGCATTAAATGGTTAAATGGTTATGACTTAGACACTCCCCCTTTTCCTCCCCTTTAACTCGTATGGCTGTTGCCTCCCCTCCCCCTCTCCCCCCCTCCCCCTCTCCCCCTCTCCCCCTCTCCCCCTCTCCCCCTCTCCCCCCTGCATTGCACTGACCCTGCGTAGAGTGGGAGTTCCTCTTAGTAAATAAGAAGGCCCTACTCCCTGGGAGATGAGTGTACAGACCTCCCCCTCCCTCCTCTTCCTCCTCCTCCCCTTCCCCCTCCCCCTCCCCCTCTCCTCCCTGCTCCCCTCTTTCTCCCCCTCCCAGCCCTGGACAAACGTCCAGCGGGAATCTTTAGTATTTGCGTTTCGGAAACAGCTCGCAAATAGACCAAAGCGGTCCGACCCGCCCCCTCTCCCAGCCACCCACTCCTCTCCTTCAGAGCCTGGCTGGCCTAGCCCGAGCCTGGTCCCAGGTGGAGCCCGCAGGACCTCCACCTCCGTCAGCGCTCCTCAAGCCACTCC
>NC_079425.1:23685714-23693214 GCF_026213295.1 Gadus chalcogrammus | reverse complement strand
ATAGACCAATGTTCCCTAAAAAGACTGAAGTACATCTCTTTCTGATGTGCGTCCCGGGCAAAAATTCATTGATCTTGGAATGTCCCTTGGCAATTATAAAATATTAAATCCAAGTCGCACTTCTCAGCTCAGCTTAATTTTTTTTCTCCCCCTTCCCTCTCCCTCGCTTTCCCTGCTTTCCATTTGACCAGTTTAGAAAAAAAGTAACTAACGGATGGCCATGAAAAATACGACTTCTAATAATAAAGAGAGAGAGCTGCGCTTCAGACAGCCTTTGTTATGTTTCCGTGTTGTGTTCAAAGAATATCGCACATCATTAATCCGAGATGGGGATCGGGCAAAGCTGGAGGGAGGTGGGTGGATGGGGGGGGGGGGGGGGGGGGGGGTAGGACAACGACGACGAAAGCTATCGCCGTCCACAAGCGTCGCTGAACGGGAAACGGGTGTGTGTGGGTGGGGAGGGATATTGTGACTTGTATGACATCTTAATTACTTGACACAGGGCCCCTTTCCAACCGCCAATGTTGACTTGCCGCACTCGGGGGGCAACACATATTTGTTAGCTGCTTACAAAGAGGGCCCGAGACCCCTGCGATCGCTTGCACGGCCCCACGGAGTCCCTCGGAGATTACGCCAGGGCGCTCTGCTTAATTAGCCGATCGTTCAGTTGAATGTAGATCTCGACGAATGTGTTCCGTGTCACCTTGTATTCGGGTACACAGCTCGTTTACTTTGCCCGGGCTGTCTGTTTGTGTGTTGTTGTCGCTAATTAGGATTTAGGGGTTGATCATTGACTACGTAATGTGCGACAGAGTTAGCTGGATGTGTGCACGTGAACGGAGAGGAATGGAGTGGCTCGCTAGCGCTTTGCCATTTAGCATAGTGCCTGCAATGGGAATAAGACATCCTGCACTAATTAGGAAGCTCAATTAAGTGTGTAATGAAGGCGTTTTTGATAAAAAAAAAATCAGGTTTTGGACGGGATTTAGACGTCAGCCGTTTCTCTCAGTTTTGTATCCTGAATAATGGAACAGGTGGAAAAAGCGCTTGTTTTCAGTAGGGGAAAATTGCGACTTGACGACTTATTTTTTGGTGCTCAATGTGTTCCCGAATACATGGGCGTGGGACAATGTGACTGGATTCTGTCAAAGGTACCGAAACGTGCCACGAACAATAGGCCACGCATTCGCCTTTGAAACTCGATCGTGCGGGAAAATAAATAATAAACAGATTACCGGTCTTTGTTGAGGGAGCGACGCCAGACTGTGGCTTGGCTTGGCTCAAAAGCAGCAGAATAGCGGGGCTGTGGTCTTTCAGTGGTTTGCCGGGGCAGAGAGAAACCCAGCATTTCACCCATAATCACTTTTCGTGAAACAAAGAATTGCTCTTGCCAGAGAAGTCCAATGGCTCGGTGTCTCTAATTCACGCTTTTGATTCACGATCACATGTATTTTTTAGACTGCATCAATTATGTATTTGTTGGACTAATGAACGCCTGCCACAGAGAGAAGTTTTTGCAAGAGTTGCGAACGGCCCGATTTGGCCGCTGCAGAGTAGACTGCGTCATCGGGCTGATTACATGTCATGGCAGCTCCGGGAAATACATGTGGTTTGGCTGAAAGGCCCTGGAATATACACACACGCACAACACACACACACACACGCACAACACACACACACAAGCACAACACACACACACACACACGCACACGCACACGCACACACACACGCACACTAAGGTACCAGGAGCAACACACTGTAAACATACCTCCTAGGTTGTCCTGTGACACGTGCATGTTTGTGTGTGTGTTTGTTTTCTACTGTGCATTTGTGTACGTGAGTGTGTACATGTGCACACATGTGTGTTTGTTGTTACCTCAGTGCGGGCTGTTCAGAGTCTGCGTCCGTGTGCGTGCATGTGTTTACGTGTGAGGTCCAACTCGCTGACAGCCATTAGACCGAGCCCCCTGCCCTCTCCATTACCCGCCCGCTATAAGCGCCATTGTTTCGTTTCCAAGCCGTGTCAAAGAACGCATTATGGTGATGATCCTCTCCATCGCTCTGTGCTCTGTGCTCCGTTGGTCCTGTCTAACAGGAAGCATACGCGCTGCGACAGGAAGCCCTGTCGGCTGGCTCTGGGTGTGTTTGCGAGCTGTGTGGATACCAAAGGCGGCGCCCGCGGCCTGTTTCACGGGGAGCCCAGGGCGCCACGACCCCCGGAGCGTTTACGCCTCAGGTTCAGGAAGAGTGGATCTGCCTCCTTTTTACTCTGATCTGTGTAATTATTATGGAAGACAAAGGTGTGGATTTAAAGCGAGTCAATATGTAGATAAGCCACGCACACACTGGCAGCTGTTTGGGAAGCCGTGCTACTAGAGTGTGTACCGAGGTAACGGAGATGATTTGCAAACCTCCGGCGCAGGTAGCAGCCAAGCCTTCTGGGCCCGCGGAGAAGCATTTGTAGCAGGGAGCTGACTTCTCTCCCAGAAAGTTGGCCCTGTTGCATGATGGGAAACGAACGCCGCGGATTTAAGTAGAACACCGCCCCGAACGGCACGTCTTTTTGTTCGCTCCCGCCCCTCCTCCCCTCGTCTGGTGTGTGCACGCCCAACGCCAGGAGTTTGAGTTCGAGACGGGGAAGTTGTTGCGTTTCCGTGATATTATTGAAAAAGGGAATAAACATGAGGGGAAAACCGGCGGAGGCATCATCAAGCTGTTAAGCGGAGGAAGCATCCCTCCCCATCCTCCCTCCCCACGCGGCTTTGATTCCACTCGAACCCGAGACACAGGGGGTCAGGAACTGTCACAGACGGCGCTCTCCGCAGAGAAGAAGAAGAAGAAGAAGAACGTGTTTCTCTCGTCTGCCTTCTTTCTGGGCCATCTATATAAAACACTCGGTGCACTCTTGTTCTTTCCCCAGAAGAGTCTGGATTTAAATCAGACCTTTTCCCTCCGTCTCCGTGTCTCCTGCCTCGCACACTTAGCAGACACCATGTCAGGTGCACAGGGACCGAGAGGCGCGCCGCCACACTTCCTGTGAAGGCTAAACGATGTCACAAACGGACCCATTTATGAGGAGATCAAGCCGGCGTTCTCAGCCGGGGATCTCTCCGCAGACAGTGTGCTTCCTGACACAGTCTGAAGACAATGTGTGGCCCTCCCTCTTTGGCGTTTGGGCTGCTCTGTGAAGTGCGGCGAGGTTCACACTGCAGTAGGCTGCATGGGGAAGACATGTGCGGAATGACCTAAAGTTCTAGTTTCATTCTCCACTCCGCCTGCGTATTGCGGCAGTCAAACTTTACTATTCAACATGTTGTAGTCATCCCGCGCCTCTCCATAATCAGGGCCGTTTGCGGGCTGCGTCCTATCTGAGCGTGGCCATAAGTATTGAGTACATCTCCCTGCTGATTGTGTTTTTGTTCGCTGGGGCTGGTCCTGTTTGGAACCTTAACAGCGGGGACTTCAAAGGGCGGACCACAAAGGCTCATTTGGCGTCTCCGTCTCCTCCGCCCGCAAAAACGCAACGGCACGCCTTCGCTGCTAACGCAGTCGCCACCCTCTCGTTCAGCACAAATTAAAAATTAAAAAGCGGCAAAATGACAAGAGCCACGCCATTGGAAGTGGGGTGCAAAACCAACAAGGGCTCATTAGTGAGCTGCTCAGAAGACAAGCCTTCTGACTTGAGACTCATTACACTTCTCCCATTGTATCTCTAATTGGGTTCATTTTGTATATGAAACGCCTTCAATATTTAATGCTGGAAAAGTTCCACTTCTGATAGTTTATGAATCGCTAAATAGCCAGATACCCGATCTCGGTTAATTGCCCAGGTTATCAGGCAAGCTGTTAACTCCTGTCTTTCTCTGAATGGATGGAAGTACAACCGCTGTGTAGGGAACTTGAACACAGAAGCATGATTCTCACTGTATCCATTAACCCGTCTCAACTTAATTAAACAGATTCTGGAAACAGAGCAATGGTGTTTTCCTCTTCGTGTTGCATTCACACAATCCTTTGTTCCTCTCCCATTTAGAGATAGAATGCAGAGAGAGAGGAAGCAAGAGAGAGAGAGAAAGATAATGGAGAGAGAGAGAAATGGAAAGAGAGAGAGAGAGAGAGAGAGAGAGAGAGAGAGAGAGAGAGAGAGAGAGAGAGAGAGAGAGAGAGAGAGAGAGAGAGAGAGAGAGAGCAAGACAATGGAAAGAGAGAGAGAGAAAACAGAGAGAGAGAGAGAGAAAGAGAGAAAATGGAGAGAGAGGAGGAAAATTAAGAGGGATTGAGAGAGAGAGAAATGGAGAGAGAGAGAGAGAGAGAGAGAGAGAGAGAGAGAGAGAGAGAGAGAGAGAGAGAGAGAGAGAGAGAGAGAGAGAGAGAGAGAGCAAGACAATGGAAAGAGAGAGAGAGAAAACAGAGAGAGAGAGAGAGAAAGGGATAGAAAAATGGAGAGAAAGAGAGGGATTGAGCGAGAGAAAAGGCGTGAGGGGGGATAAGGAGCAGAGAGAAGGAGAGGCTAAATGAGTAGAGCTCAGTTTCCAGGCAGTAAAGTTCTTTGTTGAGAACCAAGGTTCTGGGTTCTGCACGATGTTTAGCTGGCTGACCCGGTGACTGTCTTCTGAGGAACTGTTTGAGCGGCCCGGGGCACAGCTCCCCCTGGCTGGGCTTTCATCTCCGCACTAACCTGTGGACTCCCCGACTCAGGGCGATGGAATTGCAGCTTTGTCAGTACACTACTAATTAGAAAATTCCTGACCTCGAGCAAGATGTTTTAATTATGTGTTGTGTCAACGAGTTTGCAGATTTAATCCACCGTTGATACACACTCACAAGTGCGCACAACCCTGTCGCACATCGCAGTGGGTTGGAGTCGGCGAAGGTCTCACTCTCTCTCTCTCTCTCTCTCTCTCTCTCTCTCTCTCTCTCTCTCTCTCTCTCTCTCTCTCTCTCTCTCTCTCTCTCTCTCTCTCTCTCTCTCTCTCTCTCTCTCTCTCTCGCTGTCTCTCCCCTGTCCCTTCTCCCTCATCTCCATCCACCCTACGTAACCTTGCTGTTCTTCCCCGTCGCCTGCTTCGTTAAGAGCCGTCACATGCTTAAGTAGGCAAATTAGACAGGGGAGCTAATGTGTGAGCTCGTGAAAAAAAAAATGAAAAAAGCAGTTTTGATTCGCCCTGGTCCGTGGGAGGCTCAACAACAAAGTGACAGCATTGTGCTGCATGAGTGTGTGTGTGCGTGTGTGTGTGTGTGAGTGTGTGTGTGTGAGAGCCTCTCTGTAGCAGTGAGTCAGTGTGAGGGAGAAGGCAGGAAGGGGTTAAGCAGAAAGTGAGCGGGGATGCTGGGGGCAGCGGTGCTGCAGAACATAGCAGTGTTCGTGCGAAGGCAAGTCATTTCCCGAAACACTGCAGACACATGGCCCCGGGCTCCCAGAAACCTTTGGAGACCAAAAATGGCTTGCAGGAGTTAGAAGTAATAAGGTGTTTTTTTTTTTTTTGCCTTCTTTTCTCCTTGACTGAAATTCTGCACGGTTGCTATGCATTGCCATAGAGCTGTGAAGCCGTTTTTATGGTTTATGTGGATATTAAGAAGCTGGGCAACCGGCCGTTTTAGTGATTTGTTGTTCTTTTAGTTGTGAACCAAATAGGAGTTGTTTGTTTTGAAAGTAATTCCATTTTTTTGGGGGCGCGGAAATTGGAAGGTTACATCCCACGTCTATGTAAACATATATTTATATATATAAATGTATGGCAGCCAGTACATGTGTATATATATATATATATATATATATACACATTTATATATTGTATGACATTAAGCCAATTAATACCGAAATTACAATAAAACATGAGAAATCTAATTTGTGCTCCGAAACGTTCATGGTTTCAGAAAAACTGTAAACCAACCAGTGAATAATATCACTGCCTTTTGTTGAGGGAACCAGAGACTGCAACAGAGGGCCGTCTGTGTCTCTGCCTGAACATAAAACTGTGGTATTAGAGCATCTTAAATCCTCTGATTATCAGTCGGCTGAACCCAAATCCTTTTCATCTTCTCCCCTTTATTCTGTTACTCTTGGCTGGCCTGTCCGCTTCAAAGAGAAACCCGGGCATTATAATCTGTATGTGTACATCTGTGAATTATTATTCTAATTCTTTATACGTTTATTAGAGCTGAATAAACTCCACATCAAATACATCACTGGGGCGCTGTCAGAGGCGCCTGGGGCGAATCACCCGACATCTGTTAACTCTTTCAAAATGGCCTCAGCCAGCATGTCTGTGGGCGTAGAGGAGCTCGGAAAACAGGAGAGGTGAAAGAGCGAGAGGGAGCGAGGGAGCGACAAAGGAGAGGCGAGAGAGAGGGAGAGAAAGAGAGAAAGAGAGAGAGAGAGAAAGAGAGTGAGAGGCCAGAACGTGGGATCGAAAAAGGAGAGAGAGACGAGCGACTGAAAGCGAGAGACAGCGATAAATGAATAAACGGGAGGGAGAGGAACAGAAAGAGAGGGAACGACAACGGCAGGAGAACGAGAGAGGGATGGAGGGAGAGAGAGCGAGGGAAAGAGAGGATAACAGAGAGGGATCGAGGGAGAGAGAGCGAGGGAAAGAGAGGATAACAGAGAGGGATCGAGGGAGCGAGAGCGAGGGAAAGAGAGGATAACAGAGAGGGATCGAGGGAGAGAGAGCGAGGGAAAGAGAGGATAACAGAGAGGGATCGAGGGAGAGAGAGCGAGGGAAAGAGAGGATAACAGAGAGGGATCGAGGGAGAGAGAGCGAGGGAAAGAGAGGATAACAGAGAGGGAGCGAGGGAGCGAGAGAGGAACGGCGAGAGGGTGGGGACGGACAGGAGACAGCGGTTCTCCGTGGCTGAGTAATGGCGGCCTGCAGGAGGGAGGCTGCGTCGGGGAGGAGGAGCCGGGGAGGCTGCGCAGTGCGCTCCCACGGCCGGCCTCCGGGCGGGCCGCACCGCAGGGACCCCGGCGCCGCTGCCTTCCCCCAGCCCGGAGCTCCACATGTGGGACAGCTTTGCTCCCTGAGACACCCTGGCAGCCTGTGAGCAGTAAGTCAGGTCAACGAGGGGAATGACTCAGTGGGTCAGCCAGCCTGCCACCAGGCAGCGGCCAGGGAGGGCTGGCAGGTTGGTCACTCACCCGGCCTCATGACTCAATCCATCCCTGGGCCGGTTAAGTGAGTCGTTTGTAACGTCCGGTGAGGTGCCGGCTAGTAGTCGGCTAGTAAATCACCGGTTAAGCCAGACGGAGTTGGGCCATGGGCCGCTCTCCTGTCCCCTGAGTCTGGGATAGGGATGGGGATGGGGATGGGCATGAGAAGAGCTGAGCCGCCTGGAAGCAAGCAGCTGGTGGAAGGAGCCTTAGAGGAGAAGGTAGGGCTCACTGTGATTATGGGATGTCCGGTATCTCTGTGGGCTCAACCCTACCTCTAGGTGTTGTTTGTACAGTGTTTGAAAACCCCCTCACTGCTGGGAAAACCTTGACTGGACACGGTTGAATAC
>NC_079425.1:23625407-23680407 GCF_026213295.1 Gadus chalcogrammus | reverse complement strand
CTCATCCCGGGCCTTACAACACAGCGGCCCTCCGGCGGGGCGGGGGAGACGGAGTCCGGCCCGCGGTCTCTGGCCCCGACGCCCGGACCCTCAGAGCCGCCAGGGCTGTGAGACGGTTTCTTTTTTCCCCCCCCCCCCCCCCAGGTCAGACAGCCAGGATGAGCTGGGAAATAATGATCCAGCCCCGCCGCCCACCGGCAAGGCAGCGTCTCAGGACCGCAGGGAAGGACAGAGGGAGGGAGGGAGGGGGAGAGAGAGAGAGAGAGAGAGAGAGAGAGGGGGGGGGGGGGGGGGGAGAGAGAGAGAGAGAAGAGAGAGAGGAGAGAGAGAGAGAGAGAGAGAAACATAGGGTGTCATAGAGAGAGTTACATGAAGATTCAGAAGGTGGATTAAAGAAGACAGAGAGATAGACGTTAATCTTGTTAACCGCTAGGATCCTAAAATTACGGAAAGACAAATATTCTCCCAAAAATATGTCCTCATCATGTTTCATCGAGGTAAACGTGGAATCAACTATCTTAACAATAAACTGTCAATGGCATGTCTCCCCTCCGATCCACACGCAAACAGAACCGGGGACAAACAGCCGCAGCGACACTCCTCTATGTACTAAAAACCCGGAACGCGACGTTCCCTCAATCACGCCGTGGCGTTGCTCACACACGCGTGATTAACTGCAGCTCGGCTCGGCGAGGACGGCAGCACAGTACATTAATACTGGATATCCCGCTCCACTGGTGGAGACACACAACATTTCTATTTTCTCCTGCGCCGCTCTGACTTTCACATTGATTTAACAAAACACACAGCAGCGCTATGGCTGCCAGCGCCTGAACAGACCGGGCCCGGGGCGACCGGCTCCTGATTGTGTTCAGATAAGGACATGCTCCATTCCGCCTCTCCCTATCTGCATTTCATTCTCTTTTCCCTCAGCTTTGCACAGATTCAACGGCATGCGGCAGACGAAGCCAAAGCAGAGACGTAATGAGATTAAACAACACTGTTTTGGGGACGTGTCCTCATTGGACACTGGCTCTATTGTTTCCCCTTTGGGATAAAGCAGGAGAGAGAGAGAAGAACGACAAACACAACCCCAGAAAACTCTCAGTGCTAATGGTTAATGACTCAATGGGTTGTGGAGCTGGCTGCGTGTCAGACGCTGTTGTTCGAGGGTTGGGCCTTGTTCAGACTCACTGCTCAGGCCCTGAGAACTGGCCTGGGGCTCTGGGAAACTTGGGATCAGCTAGTTCCCTGGTAGGAGATGGATGAGCGGACCCAGTGCCCACAGGCCAGGGCGTGCACGAGAAAGTAAGAGAGTGCTCTCTCTCTGCTGGAGGTCCAGCCTGATGGAATTGGGAAATGTGAAGACATTCACAGCAAATACGTATCATGTCTTTATGTAATTGTGATTACGTTGTTAGTGTGTGTTATTGTGTTTGTGTATATGTGGGCGTGTGTTTGTCAGTGTGTGTGCGTGTGTGTGTCTGTGTGGGAGTTAATTCATGTGTGCACATGCACGGCACACACAGGATGTGAGTGTGTGTGCATGTCCCGACGCATTGGAACACACTCTGAACGCATCACCTGCAAGCCCTCCTGCCCTATTGCACGCCATTAGAGAGAGAGAGAGAGAGGGAGAGAGAGAGAGAGAGAGAGAGAGAGAGAGAGAGAGAGAGAGAGAGAGAGAGAGAGAGAGAGAGAGAGAGAGAGGCTGTGCAGGGTTCATCTACCTGTGTTCACCTGGATAGAAAACACTCTCTGCAGATCAAACACCGCTCATATCATAGGGTCTGATGTCACTACACTGGCGCCGCCATTGTTTGAGATCTTTGGTGACCAGCAGCGGAAACGGTCCATGTTTGGAGGATTGTGGGCGGGACTGTAATGGCCGCCTGGCAGTAGTCTATTGCCAGAAATCATTCATCTGATCATTAATAACTTTCAGTGAAATAAAACCGTCAAACAGGACCTCTAACATAGCTGGGATCCTAACCGAACGAAGATCCCATTTATTTGCTGTGTATTTCGAGAATGAACCCATTTTTCGTGTGACTTAGAATGGTGGATTCTGCAGTGAGCGACCTATTGCCCGTTAGGGGAACTACACGTTTGTCACTTCTGCACACACACACACACACACACACACACACACACACACACACACACACACACACACACACACACACACACACACACACACACACACACACACACACACACACACACACACACACACACACACACACACACACACTACGATTTGATTCAACCCCATCCTGTCACGGACACACACACATTGCAGATAAACAGTGGTTCCGTGTTACTGTTTACTGTGTCGAACGGTGGTGGAACTCTATATAAACGACCACATCCCCTCATAGAGGTCGGTTCCCCCAGAGAGAGGGAGGGGGACCTCAGAGGAGGTCCCTGGCTGTGGGGGGGCGAGGCCGGACCTACCTTGAAGTCGTCGGGCAGCAGCAGTTTGCTGGTCCGCAGGAAGCTGAGGATGTAGCGGAAGATCTCGCCGTCGCGGTCGATGAAGTAGTGCTGCTTCAAGCTGTCCAACACGATGGGCTCCGTCCCGTTGAACAGACGGCTTATTCTGAACGATGAGACACACACACACCAGACACACACACAGACGCGCACACACACACACACAAACACACACACAGACGCGCACACACACAGGCACAACCACATACAGAGAGAAGCATAATGGAATGAGCAGGGTGCCTCCGAATGCATGAAACAATTACCCTCCATTTATTTTTCAATTTTATTAGCGCTAAGCTTGAAATGCATCAGCATCCCAGGCTGAAACAAGGGGCTTAAGGCGCACTGCCTCCGCTTCAGACCTGTTTGAAGTGTCCCTTCTGCTGGGAGATTACAATACACACACAAACACATCAACACACACACTGCGTGTACTTACAGGAATTAATGGCAGAGGTTCAAATTTACTGCGCTAAATAATACATCCGTCTGAAGGGAAGGGATTGGGGCGGAGGTGTGTGTGTGTGTGTGTGTGTGTGTGTGTGTGTGTGTGTGTGTGTGTGTGTGTGTGTGTGTGTGTGTGTGTGTGTGTGTGTGTGTGTGTGTGTGTGTGTGTGTGTGTGTGTGTGTTTGTGTGTGTGTGTGTGTGTGTGTGTTTGTGTGTGTGTGTGTGGGTGTGTGTGTGTGTGTGCGTGTGATAAGGTGACATACACGCGCAAGCAGGTGGTATGCTAATGCCATTGTCACAGCAGGTACGTACTCCAGTCCAAATTGTTTAATGATCACTTGGACAGGTTGATTCCTGGAAATGTCTTCCTTCATTCAATATGCACATATGTAATACGTGGTGCTTTGTGCGCTGTCTACTGCGTAGTCTGCATTTATTACAGAACGATTGAATAATACATTTGAAAAATCATGCATAAATCTCGCCATACATAATTGAATCCATCAATGAACAGTTATGAATGTGTATATTAACTTAGTATTTGGTATAGGCTACAGTACATAGAATATTAATAGTACGATAGATCTGTCACTTTATATTGTGACAGCTCTTGCATATGTACATTTGGTGTGTGATGTTGAGTGTGATAATAACTTATAAACGTGTACTAGCAATTATTAGAATACCTTCTTTGTGTATTTATTTTTAAACTTGGATTTTCCTTGTTGTCACTACTCTCTTCAAAACCTCTTATCCAGTCATTTTGGAACATGTCCCCCCAATGTTCAGCAAAAAATAAATTCACTTGCCACTGAGTTTTGACATCAAACTCAATCACACACAGCAACCAACAGAGACATCCTTCCTCGTCAAATTAATCCATTCCTCATTTTCTACACACAATCGTCAACCATTTGACACCAAGTAGCAACTTCAAGTCAACACAGCCCAGTATTCTAAAGATGTTCTCCCTGCCAGGCATTAGAGTAGTCTCTGTTCAAAAGTAGATATGATGAAACAGGGCTGAGGTCCTCATGGGGTATAATAGGATGGTTGGTCCCTATTGAACGTCTCCTACACTCACTACTCTACACCACTATAATCCCCGGACTACACTACACACTAAGACACCTGTGGCTCTGCAGTGACCGAGCTACCTCCGTCTGCCCCAGACTGCTGAGAGACGGCGGTTGAGCAACGAGGACTCATCAATGGAAAGCGCTGGAGATTGCTGAAACCTGGAAGCTTTCATCACACGCTGTCTTTGACCTGGCCGTGAGGGACATGCTTGGACACTAATCGAGTCTCTTGTCCGTGCCTCGTCTTCCAGCTACAGATTCGCCTCTCTTTTAAATAGAATGAGTTCAATGATTTACCAACTTACAATTTGTATTTATATGAATTAAAAGAAAATAGCATAGCATGAAAATCTTTAAATCACTCTGCGTCGTAAACCGTATTCATCCTAATCTCTCACTTGTTCACTTGAGTCACATGGAGTGAGGTCTCTCCTCTGTTTTACTTCGTAGTTTCACAACTTTTAACCACTATAAGGGCTTTTATTTCAGTACAGCCCTCCTCTTCTCTGAAACACCACAGGGGCAATTTAACCAAGAGGAAGATTCTGAGTGTAGCCTCCCTATTGGCCTCGCTCCACACCTCCTTCCACCTCTGGAGGGACGATTCCTGGCATGGCGCAACAAGACCGTCATTATCGTCACTCCCGTGTAGTCAGCGCTCAGCATCACGCCGTTAAGGTTTTCCTGGTCCCCTTGTCTCTACACGCTGTAGCGTGGGCGCCTAGCGCTGTCGCAACCTTCCTACATACAGAGCCACCAGCCAATGAACAGCAGGGGTTGTCTTCACGGGCCTAACCCTGGGAAGGATCTCAGAGAAGCCTTCCCGTTTGGGGGCTTTGAGGATCTGGTGCCGATCAGGGGGCTGTCTGGTAGACGCAAGTGACCCCGACGTCGGAGCCTTTGAGTCGGCCATCGGAGCGAATCAGGCCCCGCGCTCTGTGTCTTCCTTGACTTGTCTGAAGACTCAGAACACAGGGATCGGCCTCTCTCCTCAACCGCCCTCCCTTCTCGCCATCTCTTCTATAATTTCTGTTCTTTCATCCTTTCTTTCCCTTTTCTCTCTCTCCCTCCCTGCCTCCCTCCGTCTCCATCCTCCTCCCTCACTCCCTTTCTCTCTGGAAATCGATGCAAAATGCTTTATAAAAAACCAATACTCATCTCCCTGTTCGGCCCGGGGCGTTCCTTTCTCATATGGTCTTGCTATTCTCCCAGCTAGAATTTCACCATACCCCCCGGGGCCAAACTCTGTTTTTCATCTCCACTTTTTTAAAAAGCAATTAAAATGCTGCCTGTTTTTCTTTTTCTTTCTCTCCTACCCCCCCCCCCCCCTTACGCTCTCCCTCTCTTTCTCCATCTCTCTCTCTCTCTCTCTCTCTCTCTCTCTCTCTCTCTCTCCCTCACGCTCTCTCTCTCCCTCTTCCATACCCCCTCCCGCCATTTCCTCTCTTGGTCTGAGTCTTTCTGTATTTATTTATTTTCTCTCTATTTTTATATTTATGCATCACTGATGGGAGAGACCGGTTGGCCCTTTTGTTTTTGAGATTTTAGGTAGAGGGAGAGAGGGCGAGAGAGAGAGAGAGAGAGAGAGAGAGAGAGAGAGAGAGAGAGAGAGAGAGAGAGAGAGAGAGAATCCGAGACAGACAAGATGAATTAATCCAGACAGAGACACACAAGCCAAGGAGAGATTGGATTTGGAGGAGAACAATAAAACGACTAGAGTGTGGGAGACAGAAGGCTTTGAGGTCCAGAGGGGAGGGGGGAAGATGAGGCAGAGGTGGTTAGCGAGGACACCGAAGGCCAGACCTCTGATACGGCCAGGGTCAAACAGAGGGTGGGCCGAGGGGAGCGTAAGAGGCAGATAAGGTGCACCTCTCAGCTCAGGCTGCAGTTATGTTCCTAACCCGCAGTTCCCCCAGCCAGCCAGTCATCGGTTCCCTTTTTATTAATTTTGTTATACCAATAAGGGTTATAACATTTGCATTTATTAATTGTATTTCGGAGCGACGGACAGGTTGGGCTTATACCAGTAAAAGCATGCAGCCAATATATGAGCCAATCAGTGGTGCAGGACCCTTGTTACTAACCTCAGCGGATACCAGCACTGCAGAGAAGCTGCAGGCATCAAAGTGAGGCTTTACATAATGTTATTATTACATAAATATATTTCTAGGTTTGTAGTACATTTTAGCTATTTAATTTGATGTGAGAGTGATTCATCAATCCCAAACATCTCTCGCCCCTCAGTGACTCATTGCGGACCGAAATAATGAAATAACCGCCCCATGTGTAAGAGTGCCGGTCTCCTTTCAAAATAGCCCGCTCATCTCTTAAACATTTGCCCCAATTTCCAGAGTGAGTGCGGAGATCGTCCTCCCTGAGCGAGGCCATCAATGTTTCATGGCCCCTGTCCCTTAATACAGTCCGCGCAGAGGAAGATGAATAGCAGTACATTAGTTACTAGACTAACTTTCTCTTCGCACGCTGCATTATTAAGGGGACAATCTATTAAAAGTCATCATCTACTTTAAATTCCTTTAACCTTGTTCTTTAAATTGTCAAGCTTGTGGTAAGGGCAGTGGTGGTGGGGGCGGTGGCAGTGGTGGTAGTGGGGTTGGGTTTGGTCGTGGTGGTGGTGGTGGTAGTGGTGGTGTTGCTGGTGGTGGTAGTCGGGATGGGGTTGGTGGGGGAGGTGGCGGTCGTGGTGTGGTTGCTTGAGGTGGTTGTTTGAGGTGGTGGTGGAGATGGTGGCGGATGTGGAGGTGGTGGTTCAGTGGGTCTTTACACAGGGGGGATCCAGATCATTTGAGGAGCGATAGCAACAGTTATGTACGCCTGGAGCATCTGACTCACATCATGTGAATACTGTCAACCACTTCTACCCCTGTGAAATGTCAATTATTTTCCATTAACTGCACAATTACAAGATGCATTCCTCTCTTGTTGTTCGTGTTTTCCACATGCCTTGACGGACAATGGTCTACGCCAATTAAGATACAGGGTCACCCGTGGCGGCCAATCAGATTTCGACAGGGGCTGGTGTCACGTCGTGCGACCCCATTGGCTATGTCCCTGGCTAAACACACCGCATATGCTCCGTCTATTCCGGTGTAATTGTTTTGCTTTCTGCTGCCATTATCCTAATTCACAGAAAACAACTCCTCCTTCTACTGACTCCAGTGGAAAGTGCTGCCCTGGGGCTCACTGTAGAATAGGGAGGCAGAGGGCGGGAGAGAGAGAGAGAGAGAGAGAGAGAGAGAAAGAGAGAGAGAGAGAGAGAGAGAGAGAGAGAGAGAGAGAGAGAGAGAGAGAGAGAGAGAGAGAGAGAGAGAGAGAGACAGAGAGAGAGAGAGAGAGAGAGAGAGAGAGAGAGAGAGAGAGAGAGCAATGAGAAAATGGGTTGGTGGGAATGGGAGAAGGAAAAGCAGGGAAAGGCAAACATAGTGACAGGGTCAGAGAGGGATGGGACCACAGCAGAGAGAGCAGATAAAGAGCTGAGCAGAATGAAGTGATGAGAAAAAAGTCAGATGGGGATAGAGAGTGTCCTCTTCCATGTCCTCACTATCGAAAGTGGTGTTGCTACACTAGCTAGTTCATAGTGAACCCCACATGAAATGTACACGTTATTCGTATACTATGACATTGTCAACGAGGGGTCAAACTTTACATTAATCACTTAAAAAGCGAAATGTGTTCACTTTTCCCTTACAATTAATTGATATAACATGTGTATGTCAACAGCACAATAAGGACACTAACCCTTACCACGTTATTTAAAAACTTTCGAAATGTGCAAGATGTCCTGCTCTATTCCTAGCACACACATCTCTCCATCAAATCACAGATCTAAGTGAAGCCAAACAAAACATCCAAACAAACCGACAGAAAGTCCCTGCCCAAGAACAGTTGGCTCTCATTAAACACCCCGGTCCGAGGGAGTCAGAAATCGTTCGGGAGGTATTCCCTGCTCGTCTCCGTGGCGATGACCAGGGGTCTTACGGGGCCTTACGCATGGGGCCAGAGAGAGAGAGAGAGAGAGAGAGAGAGAGAGAGAGAGAGAGAGAGAGATAGAGAGAGAGAGAGAGAGAGAGAGAGAGAGAGAGAGAGAGAGAGAGCTCTCCCAATGAACCCAGTGTCGGGTTGTTTACCTCAGCTGACACGGCTGTCAGTATCGCCTGAGTCTAACGCCGGCTGCCATACTGCCGACCGAGTGAAGAGATTCACTCCTGCATCTTTTAAAAGGCAATGCATGCTCATAAATATATAAATACACAATACTCGGAGTAGGAACACATGTGCACTTAACATTACGACACAAGGCCAGCCATTACTGCGTTATTGTGTGCAGCATTGTGAATTAATAACGGTGTAATCATAGCGTGTGAGTGGATGATCGATGGGACTGTTTCTGCTCTACATCATCATCGCTGAATTATAGCAACAGCCGCTGTTTATTTTCCCAGCAGGGGCTTTTGAATCTCAGATATCGGTGTGTGAACTCAGCAGCTTCGTCGAGGCTGTGTGATGTGATCAATCGTCTCTGTTCATGTGTCCTGATTATTTTAGGAATGTATATTTTCGGCATTGGGAATGGTAAATTATACATGATACATGAATCATGTACGTATACATTGAAGGCCTACTGTAGCTATTCATTTCACTCCCACCGAAGAATAGAATTTGACGTCTTGAATCCGGTTAATGATTGGACTCACTAACGTCCAGAATATGAATAAAGAGGTTTTAAATCATCGTATTGAGCAGCTCTGACACCAAAACGTCCTACTTTTACTTTCTGTGAGAGCTGAGTGATCTTCACGCAGAGGGAAGTACAACAGGCAGAAATAATATTCACTTTATGAACTACTTTATTTACTGATGTTATACACGTGGGACAAAGCAACCCCCTCCCATTAGAGATACATTTATCACACACTTAACTTCACTTTTGAGTCATGAAACTCTGACAAAAAAACGTCACAAAACGTTTTTTTACAGCAGGCTGTAACAATACAGAACAAGGTGTACAAAACAGGCATTAACCTGAATGCTTTGGTAGCTATACTCCCTGTCTAAATAAATGTAAACATTTTCAAACAAACTCTTAAACTATAAAAAAAAATACTTCAACCAGCCAAAAAAAAATAATACCACGCCAACATCAACAATAGTGTAAATTACTTGATAATTATTTCCACTGTGTAATTAAAACAACGTTATTATCAGGCTGATATCTGGAACAACTGTCTGAAAGTCTCAAATTAAACCACAACACACACAACGTGCGTCCCAGCGGCGGCAGGTCCTACCTGGAGTCCGGGTACTTGGTGAGCGTGGCCAGGCTGCTGGTGTACATGTGTCCGCCCACGTCGATGTGCACCGGGGCGTTGGACTTGGTGAGCTGCGCCGGGAGAGGGATCCCTTGCGTGGCCAGGGGAGATACCGGGGACCGCGTCAGAGACAGGCGCGACATGCTTCTTCCTTCCTGAAAACAAGTGTATATGAAAGCCATCGAATCACAAATAGAGACGCTACTCTGCTGACAAACTGCGATGATAATAATAATCCACCCGCGCGTCTCCGAGGCGACTCAGATCACTTCCATGTCTGTCTGGTCGAATGTTTAGCGGAGGAATTATTGTCACCGCTCTAATGAAGTATGTTTGCATCTTTTCCTCTAGCCCCGGGGGCCGGGAGGGAGGGTGCTTATTAGGGGCGCGGGGAGAGGGAGAGGAACGCTAGGTGTCAGCCTCAAGGGGCACAGAAACAAACTGCTGCTGCAATATTCTAATTAAAGGTCGGCGCTAGTGTCGACGCGATATGCCCACACTCAGCCACCTACCATTCTGAAGGCGGGGAAATCGGGGGCATCTGAAACCCCTTGTTCCTATACTTGAAACGCGCGCATGTCAGCGCTCGCACGCGCGCTCACGCACGCGCATGGGGGGTTATCACCTCCCGCGCGCATCATCTGGGATGTTGTTTTTTTTGCCAGCGCCACAAAATTGTCGTAGAAAGTGCAGCGGATTGGTCATTTAAATCTTGGAATTGTCCCATGCATTTTTTAACATATATATTCTTTTAGTTGTTTCCTTCCGTTTGATTAACGGGTTAGATGCTTTTGACTCAAGAGATCATTGGCGTCAGTTGTCGGAATAAAACATTCCCAAAAATACTTATGCACCATTAAACCATAAAATAAATTGTAACATTGATCTATCTCTTAGGCTTAAATATCAGAAAGCACACCGTGTGCATCTTGAATGACATGCAGGCCCAAGCAGTCACTTATTGAATCAATTAATAATTGACCAATTATAGGCTATAATAAAATGACGCAACTATGGGATCGGAAAGTTACATTAAAGATTTGACCCGTAATGGATCCTTTCCTGGAGGAAGCTGGTATTCCGCTATTGTTATGAGGGTAAACAGAAGACCGCAGCCAGGCCCGCCTGCGCGTTCACACGAGCTGCTCTGAGCGAGACGCCGCGGGGCCGAGCCGAGAGTGGGAACACGTCCCGGGTGGAATGAAGCTCATTCAACACACACAGGGGATGACATTTCACGCTTTCATTTGAAAACCCAGAGGGAGAAAAGAAAGAAAAAAGAAAGAAAGAAAGAAAGAAAGAAAGAAAGAAAGAAAGAAAGAAAGAAAGAAAGAAAGAAAGAAAGAAAGAAAGAAAGAAAGAAAGAAAGAAAGAAAGAAAGAAAGAAAGGAGAAGTTTGGGGTACACACACACACGCACACGCACACGCACACGCACACACACACACACACACACACACACACACACACACAGTGTGGCTATCCGGTTTCCCAGTGCCATGAGCGACAATAAGCACTAGAATAGGTCATCACATGCACTGTTTCTCCGTCCACAGCCTCAACTTACCATCCAACCGGCCCACCGCATCATTAATCAATCAACCGGCGAACGAAGACGACCTACGACGAGCGAAACACACACACACACACACACAAGTGTGATGAAAGAACCGGATGAAAATAAAACGGAACATCCGCCAGAATCCGTCTCCAGCTTGACTCTGAGTTGTTGTCAACGTGAACAAGTGTGGTTATTATGACGTCCTGATACTAGGCTGCTGCTCTCCATCCCCCTCTGAAGATAATGTGACCACATCGGTCTTCAGACCCTCCGTAGGCGAGATAACCGAGAGGCATGAGGCTGAGGATGTGATGCAGGCCCGGGTTGCAATAGCGGAGATGTGAACCGAGCATCACACCGACATCTGTGATCCTTTAAGTCTACGGGTCCTTGAGCAGGAACCTCCTGCTTCTGATCCTACCCACACGCCGTGTTATTCTGCCGCCCTATCACCATACACAATCAGATCGATGCATAAACGGATGATGGATGAATGAACGAATCTCGCCTGGGACCGGAGAAGGAGGAGGAGAGTCAACCTCGGGTACAGGTCTAGTGAACTTTGGTGAGCTACTCTGCGCCCGCTGGGTCGCTAGCCCCAGCTAACCGGTCTAAGGGGTCTGCCCAGCATCCCGTCAGTAGTGTTGGTTTCACCATACCGTTTCGAACATGGTCGTGGTCCCCCGGTGGTCTGCGTGTCTAGGGTCCGAGCGGTGGTCTGCGTGTCTAGGGTCCGGGCGTTGGTCTGCGTGTCTAGGGTCCGGGCAATGGTCTGCGTGTCTAGGGTCCGGGCAGTGGTCGTGTCTGCCCTCCTCTCGGAAGCCCTGGGTTTAGCACCACTACGCCAGGACCAGGACCTGCTCTATTCAAATCCACCCCGGGATCAGGCAAAATAAGAGCTCCTATCGGGGGTTCAATCGGGTGCACGCGGTTGGCGGTGGCTCGACCCAGGATCTGTCGCGAGGCTGGTCTCGACCCCAAATCTGTCGCGAAGCTGGTCTCAACCCCAGATCTGTCGCGAAGCTGGTCTCGACCCCGGATCTGTCGTTAGGCTGGTCTCGAACCCCGGATCTGTCGCGAAGCTGACTGGTCTCGACCCCGGATCTGTCGCGAGGCTGGCTTTGAACGCTCGAGCTGTGTGGTGCCGTGGCGCGCGGGGAGGCGGGCGGCGTGCTTACCTTGTACATGAGGAGCGACTTCCTTCCCCTTCGCGGCTCCGTTTGGCGCACGCTCAGTGTGTGCGTGTTTGTGTGTGTGGAAGAATCCCCGGCTCTTTTCGCTTGAATAAAACTGTTACTGGAAGAAGGAGAACGCCGATAATCCGTCTCTAAATAACAGAGCTGAGAAAAGAGTTGTGGCTTCCGGCTGCCCAGACGCCTTTGGGCCAGGGGATTAGGCTACAATTAGCTCAACTCCAGTCTCCGCCAGACGATTTTCTTAACGCAAAAAAAATCGTGATACTCCCCTTTTTCTCGAAACGAAGCAAAGCAAAGATGATAATAACTTATGTTACTGTCCGCCAAAAGTCAAAGATATCGCTATAAACGGTGCAGAGCATAAGTTGCGGGTTGCAGGGGGTTTGGAGATGCTCTTCAGTAGCCCGGTGTCTGCAGGCGAGTGTCACTCCTCTATGGCTTTAGAGCAGGGAAAAGCGGATTTTAATCATTGTCATTCCGTCTGATGTAATAGTTCCCCCCCGGGCATCTCCAGCTAGTAGGCATCCATTTTCATCTCCAGCCTTTATCAATTAAAACCAGCAACACAACATAACCTCAGTCCATCAAAAAAGTATTTACTTTGGCAATTAAAGACAGTAGTCACCTAACTTGTTGACAAAGTAATCTCAGTAAAACGTGTTTAAAATATCCCCTATTCCCGGCCACTTTTGCATGCGGCGTTTCCTTTCCCCCCTTGTCCCCTGCTCTGCCTTAATGTCCGGGGTTGTTGCTACACCACATTTCCTGTAGGCCATTAAAAGCAAATGACGTCTATCGACATGCATGCTGCAGCCGGAGCAGAAAGCAACCCTCGCAGCCCGCCTGCAGCCAAACGCGCCATTTCCATTGTGGAGCCCGGCTGGATGGAGATGTCTGCCGACAACAAGGCTTCTCCTGCCCAACGCCGAGGAGCCCTGTCGACCGGCGGACAATAAAAGATAAGCTTCCGGACGAATATAGATGTTTTTTTTGCACAAGATACACACAAAAGATGCAGCCTGCAGTGTTGCTTTTATTGCGCAAACTTGCGCGCAAGTGGGTTGTCTGGTGTTACTGGGAAAGGCATAGGTGTACTCCAATAAGAGACTTTAATGGTTTATTGATTTGCATGTTTGTTTATTTTCGTTCATTATGAATTATGTATTCTGCATTGAGCCGGTTAATGTGTGCAGCCTAAAGTCCACAATAGTTCAGCATCGTGCAAACCAGCATCAGTTCCTTGATATTTGGCGCCAACCAGTGTAGGAAATTATTATTGGTGTGTGGATAGCAGAACAATAGTAGACTGATCATGCTGAGGAGCATGCATGGAGGGTTATCTTTGTTTACGCTGTTTTAAAAGTAGACTCACTTCGTCGTCCATGTTCAACACTGGTGCAGACGAAGGTGAGAGGAGGCCTGTAGCTTTTCATTATTCACCAGCTCTCATTACTAGACAGGGGCGCTCCTCTAAATCTCTCGCTCGCGGGGAAAACGCTCTGGCCCCCAGCGTGGATTTGTTGTTTCCAGGGGGGCCAATCCGGAGGGGTAACCATTTTTTTTCTCATTAAAGTAACAACCCCGGAGTTAGTTCAATTACATCAAGCATGCAGGGATGTTGTAAATTTAAAGATTTAAATAGCTTACAAAGTGGCCCCAGGCCCCATCAGTTAATTTCCTTAATTTATGGATTTTAGTGGAGTGTCTAATGTGAAGGAGGAGGAACTAGGTCATCTGGCAGATTTGCATTCGGTGTTGACTGTAAGCCCTCCGTTTGGCCTCCTGACCACCAGTTGTATTTTAAGGTAACCGCATGCACACATACACAAATACACACACACACACACGTTGTGTTGCTCAGACCAACATTAGCCACCAGGACTTTAAGGACAATGCATGGTGTATTGATTTGATTTCCAGTGGAAAATGAGGCCTATAGATTACAGATCTGATCGGGGTGTTTGACCCACGTAATAGGATTACCAGTGGTTCATTTCCCACTGCATAAGCCAGAGAGATAAGGTGACTTTCTAATTCCCATTAAAAGGGAAATTCCCTGTGTGGATAAATGCCTTTATCAACGTCTGATAAAATTACGAGTGTAAAATTGATATTTATTTTTTGTTACTCAAATATCAAGTTTTTAAAGGGGCAGGCCAGAGTAAATATGCAAACACACAAAAAAATGATTACCACTGCTTTCCAGATGATATGATAATGAGGGAGATACATTAATGCATGACCTGGGAAGATCAATCACTCTGCCCGCAGGTTCTCCAACAGGTGCACTTATTAGCGGAGTGTCACCGCAGCGCGGGGACGGGATGTCCCCCTTCCCAGAGAGTTTAGGGGGCAGGGCGGCACGGTGGTTTGCAGCGCTGCCTCACAGCAAGAGGGTCACGAGTTCGAACCCCTGGGGTAGTGTGTTCTCTCCTCCGTGTTTACGCTGGTCTCCAGTCCACCCAGTGCTCCGCTTTCCTCCCAGACCAAGAGTCCTCCGTGTTGGGTTACTGCTACTACTCGTTCCTGCCGGTGCCCTTGAGCAAGGCACAAGGCAGCAGAGCTGGAGTCAGTCCCCACAGCCTGCATCGGGGCTGCCCAATGCTGCTATGATGGTTCAATGCCCTAGTGCTGAATAGTGATGGTTCAATGCTCCTAGTGCTGCTAGTGATGGTTAAAGTCTGCTAGTGATGGTTAAAGGCTCCTAGTGCTGCTAGTGATGGTTAAAGTCTGCTAGTGAGTGTTTAATGCTCGAATAGTGAAGGTTTAATGATCCTAGTGACGCTATGGATAAATGCTCCTGGTTAAATGCTCCTATTGCTGAAAAGTGAAGGGTAAATGCTGCTAGTAAATGCTCCTAACCATGACTATTCATCACTAGGAGCATTAAACCAGCACTAGGAGCATTCAACCAGCACTAGGAACATTTACCCATCACAAATCGCTGCACCCTTAAAATGTTTTAAAATGGAAAAATGGAATTCGATTTTTTGTTTGGACATAAATTATTAAAGGATAAAGCAAATCAATAGACTCAACTGTTTTGTAGATAGAAGAGAATAATAAGAAGATAGATTTTCTAAGAAAGAAATTAGTATAAATTTGGCAGCAATACCAAAAACAGAACCTAAATTAGATAGAATGTGAATTCAACAATGACCATTTTGACCTGGAAAAGCGTTCAGCGGTTCTGCCTTGCCGTGCCTCGGTTTGGATGTGACTCTGTACAACTAGGTCAGGGCTCGGGCCCATCGAGACAACCGGCAGTCAACTGCTCTGGGATACAACACGTTAGCGTTCTGCCTATGTGATACAGCACCATCTACTGGTAAACTGCAGAACTGTCGGTACAGAATCAACGGGTCCCGACACAACATGACTGAACTAGGCCTACTTCCCTCAGTCCTTCGGCCAAACCAGGTGAAGTATTTCCGACGACTGTGAGTGATGCTCCACATCCCCAACATTTGACGAAACTCCAATAATATATATATGAATGTTTCTTTTCCTTAGGAGAGTGTCACACTTCCTTGGGGCTTGTCAAACAGGCTGCTTTAAAAACGTGTATTTGTCAGTTTATCCAACATTATAATCTTCCATTCTCACGTGAGCCTCTTTAAAGACATGGATGCAAAGCAGCCCTGTTGCCAGGAAGCCCCTGCACTACTCCTGCCTCTCAGGTGTGTAGTGGCTGCGCCCCACCTGATCCGCGACAGGGCCGTACCAGCGCTACGACACTCTGAGGTAATCACACGCAGCAGTCGCATCCATCCGTACCCAATGCCAGCAACCTCGAGAAACTCTTTCAAGCACTTCCAGTCAGAACAACACCCCCCCCCCCCCCCCACACACACACACACACACACTCATGCACAGACACACACACATGCACACACGCACGCACACACACACACAGACAAACACACACACACACACACACACACACACACACACACACACACACACACACACACACACACACACAGACAAACAGATACACACACACACACACACAGACAAACACACACGTGCACTCACACACACGCACGTACACACGCAGACGCATGCACGCACGCAGGCACACACCCACCTCCCTCCCTTTGGCAAATGGAAGAAACAGAAAAGTTTAAAAGAACATTCAGAACTTGCTTTTAGTAATCTGCATGCCTTGTGGATCCCGGTTTGCTGTCAATCGCGGGCGTTCTCGGCGCCATTTGACATTCTGCTTGAAGTGGCGCCGTGCGGCTGAGGTGCGCCGGTGACACTTATTGTTCATTATTCTCCGAGAGGCGACGCGAGCAGCCACGGTGTTGGGGTATTAATAGAACGACCGGCGTTGTGTCGCAGGCAGCTAACAAGCACTGCTACGCCCTCAAGTGCGTGACGGCGGCAATTAGGTTTTCGGAAAATGCCGAGCTCAAAGGCACGCGGGGTGTATACCAGATGCTAGATGTTGTTGCTGTTATAGAAAATGAAGTGGGTAGTTTAATGAAGGCCTCGGTCATCATCTGCCGTGACCAGCGCTCTGTTCCGCGGCTGATGTAGGCCTGCTCTGTGATCGGATCAAAGCTTGTGTATGAGGCTGAGTGAGAAATCCCTTATGCTATGAATACTACTAAATAGTTTATAAAATACTGTATTTGTGTATCTTAGGGTTTTCTACCATCGTGTGGCCTGAGACTCTAATAACAGGCAGGATGCAGGCTATAAAGGGATAATGACCAATGAAAAAATAAGTTTAAGATGGACTTCCTGCTTCACGCCGTGGCAGAGATTGAGTGCAGCAGGAAGGCCTCCGTTAGCCTCAGGCTAATGGAGCCCTTTCACCGAATGGTTACCAATGGTTACCACCACCATGACCGGCAACGCCGCCACCACCACCACCTCCACCTCCACCACCACCACCACCACCACCACCTCCACCTCCACAGCCACCACCACCACCTCCACCTCCACCACCACCTCCACCACCTCCACCACCACCACCTCCACCACCTCCACCTCCACCACCACCTCCACCACCACCACCACCTCCAACTCCACCACTTCGACCTCCACCACCACCACCACCACCTCCACCTCCACCACCACCTCCACCTCGACCAACACCACCCACCACCTCCATCTACAACACCATCACCACCACCGGCACTACCATATCCACCACCAACACCATCACCGCCAACACCGGTACCACCACAACCTCCACCCCCACCACCACCCCCACCACCATCCCCACCACCACCACCCCCACCACCATCCCCACCACCATCCCCACCACCACCACCACCGTCACCAACACTGCCACCACCACCACCCCACCACCATCACCACCCCCTCCACCTTTAACCACCAACACCACCACCGCCAACGCCACCACCACCATCACCTCCACCACTACCAACACCATCACAACCAGCACCTCTACCCACCACCTTCAACACAACCATCACCACCACCAACACCTCCACCCACCACTACCAACTCCACCCACCACCACCACCACACCACCACTATCAACGCCACCATCACCACCATCACCACCACGGCACCTCCACCCACCAACACCAACCATCACCTCCACCCCCATCACCCCCACCACCTCCACCCCCATCACCCCCACCACCTCCACCCCCATCACCCCCACCACCTCCACCACCACCCCTACCACCCCCTTCACCAACACTTCATTTCTGTGTTGATTCTACACCAAACTGTTCAAACCGACCGCGGATGCTTGGGCCATTTTGATAAAACCCCAAAAAATAAAAGCTGCCTCTAATCGACGTCGACGTTCCCGCTCCGCCTTCCTCCCGCCGCCGCTCTTCAAGGAGACTGTGCCGTCACAGAGCAGCGGGCGCCGCTGTCCAAACAGCTAAGTGACAGACCTCTCTTCCTCAGTGATCCCCGCGCTGAAATTCTTTCATAATCCTCTGCAATCCGTTTTCGGCCCTGCCGGCCCTGAAGTCTGGGGCGCGACGACTTCAAACATGGCTGCTTTTGTACGTGTGTGAACCGAGGAGCGGGGGGGCAAACGGCTCCGCGGCCCCGCTACCGCCGCCGCCGCCACCGCCGCCACTATTTGGTTAGCAATGACAATGCGAGCAGCGAGATGTCTCCAATCACATCTGCTATGCATCACATATCATCCCCCTCGCTAGCACGCCCGGGGGCCCCGCGGTGGCACCGGAGAGCGGCCTCATTAGAATGCATGTGTCACGGAGGCGTCAGCCGCGGACGGCCCCGGGGCCCCGCCGCGACTTATGCTTTTATATTCGCCGTCGTTCATCACAGCGCTGTCATCGCGGCCGCCCGTCACTCTCCGGGGAGGGCTAGCGGACGGGGGGGGGGCATGGGGGTGATGGGACAGCTTATCTGATCAGACCCCCGTGTTTGGAACGCGGCCCCCCTCCTGGTGCTCAGAACCTAACCCACCAACTTGGAGGGAGGCAGACTGGTTATGGTGGGAGAGTGGGATTAGAGAGAGAGTGTGTGTGTGTGTGTGTGTGAGAGTGTGTGTCTGTGTGAGCGCATGTCTGTCTCTTTGTATGTGTGTGTGTTTCTCCCTCTCTTTGTAAGTGCGTGTGTGTGTGTGTGTGTGTGTGTCTTTGCATGTATGTGTGCCTCTTTGTATGTGTGTGTCTCTCTTTGTAAGTGTGTGTGTTGTGTAAGTGTGTGTGTGCAGGGAGAGGGACGGGCCCCTTGACAGGCCCCGGGCTCACGGGTTTGATGTGTTGTCCTCAGTAGGGCCGCCACTGTGTGTGTCACCACCCAGCCCTCTGCTGCTGCCGATACTGTGGCAGACCAGAGCCCAAGGGCGGGGGGGGGGGGGGCAGGGTGTCACTGCAGGCTGGGAGAGGAGAGAGAGAGAGAGAGGGGGAGAGGGAGGGAGGGGTCACTGCATGTCTATACCGGCGATGGGAGAGGGATAGGGAGAGAAAGAAAGAAAGAAAAGTGATGGGAGTGGTTTCTGTGTGTTTCTGTGTTTCTGTGTGTGCGTTTATGTGCATGTTTGTATGTGTGAATGCATGTGTGTGTGTGTGTGTGTGTATGTGTGTGTGGTGTGTGTGTTGTGTGCACGTGCATGCGTGAGCGTGTGTGCGTGTGTGTGTCGGGCGGAGGGGGTGGGAGCGAGTGTGGCCACCCCCCCAGGCTATAAGAGAGTGTTGTGTGCAGCAGACACCCCGATATGGACGCAGGCTGCTGGCTGATGACATTTTATGGTCCCAACATGCAATCCCACCAACTTTAGTTGGTGGAAAGCCAGCCCTCTCGCACTGAAGGGTGGTGTTCTCGTTTCATGGGAACAAAGACCGGCACGTCGCTCCCTGGCATCATACGCTATCAGTTTCTAAACTAGCCCCGAGCTCATTAGGAAAAGAGTGTAGGACTACTTACTGCAATGATCTCTGGACTCATGACGCAATCATTTGGATGCATCGCATTTACACCTTGTAAACGGTACGAAATAACATTCCATTTAAAGGGAGTCAGCATTTCATGTCCGTTCTTGTTACTGTAATCTTACCTTAAAAATATCTGGTGAGTCGAGATGTAAATCTTATGGTGATTGGTACCCAAGAATGACTTTGAGATACTGTTTAAACATTTCTCCCGACAGGCTCTCCTTCATTATTCTACGGAATAAAAGTTCAACATTATAAAACAATAGATTCAGCAAAGTCGACCCTCAAGGCTGCGACATTAAAGGCCTTCATTAAATTAACATACAAGTGGAAGATGCTCTTTTTGCAGCGTTGGCATCCCAGGTCACATGTGACTGCTCCCTTCATCGGTTCTGAAGGTCTTGATTGAAGGTTTGAATTTGGTTTGTATCCCTACCTCTGGGAGCCAGAGGGAAAATAGGATATTCTCCATTGACCCCGATTCTGTTTTAAAATGGGTTATATTGTTTAACGTTCGTCAAAGGCAATTGTGTTCAAACTCCCAACCCCAATCGTGTATAACGAGAACAGCTCTGTCTCTCTAACACTCCATCTCTGTCAAATCTTTATGCAACCACTGACCTTGTCGGATTCGTTTTGAATATATCCTTATAAAAGCGTGTTTTTTAAATGTTAGCGTTTTTTCCAAATGATGTACTTAAAATAGCCTATTATCTTGTTTTAGTTTGAAATGAACTCCCAATGCTCTCCGTATCTTTTGGATTTATTATTTATTATAACGCTAACCCTGAAACTAACCACAACCCAACCACAGCCCAAACCCCTCAAACTAACAAGACCAACACTAACACTAACACTAACCCTAGCCTTTAAACTAATACTGACACTAACCAACCCAACCACAGACACTAACCCTAGCCACAACCCAACCCCCACACACTAACTTTAACACTAACCCTAACCATAACCCAAACCACTCAAACTAGCACTAACACTAACCGCAACCCAACCCCCTCTCACCTACACTATCACTAACACTAACACTGACCCGCCCTCCATCGCCCCTTAGTGCGGCCAGAGCTCTCCCTCTGCCCTCCCTCTCCGACCTCCGCTCCCTCCCCGACCTCCGCGGTGGGAGCGGGGGGGGCCCGGTGCACCTGCCCCCCACCGGGCCCCGGCGGCCCCCAGGACATCAGGACCCATCTCCCCAGCGTTGATTAGCTCCTTAGGAGGGCACTGCCTCAAAAGCAATCCACCTCCTCCTCCAGGTGTTAATTGAGTCCTGAGACGGGGGCCGATCCATCCTGGCGGGGGCCGGGCCGTGCCCGGGGCCCCGGGGCCCGCCCAGCGGACGGCTAATAGCACGGCGGCCGGCAGCCTGTCACTATAACGGATCGGGTGCCGGAGTTGCGCTGCCTTGTTTTGTGCACTTCTCTCCTGTTCTATTTCCGCCCGCCCCACTGGGAGGGCCGGTGCCATGGGGGGGCCGTCGGACAGGTGTCTCCTCCTCCTCCGACGCCTCAGTCACCTCCGTCTCTCCCCCGGCCTGACGGAGGGGAGACAGAGGGGAGGCTGATGGGAGATAACGGGTGAATTAGTATTGCTTCACCCTGGAGTGAGAGGTGGTGTGTGGGTGACAGGGGGGGGAGTGTTTGGGGGTTCACCCTGGAGTGAGAGGTGTTGTGTGGGTGACAGGGGGGAGTGTTTGGGGGTTCACCCTCGAGTGAGAGGTGGTGTGTGGGTGACAGGGGGGAGTGTTTGGGGGTTCACCCTCGAGTGAGAGGTGGTGTGTGGGTGACAGGGGGGAGTGTTTGGGGGTTCACCCTGGAGTGAGAGGTGGTGTGTGGGTGACAGGGGGGAGTGTTTGGGGGTTCACCCTGGAGTGAGAGGTGGTGTGTGGGTGACGGGGGGGGGAGTGTTTGGGGTTTCGGAAGGGTTTATTTGAGAGAGCAAGACCCCCGAAGAACGACTAGGAGGAAGTCCAGATGTGTTAAAAGATGCTTTTTAAGATATAAATATATGAATAAACACTTTAGGTATAATCGTTGTGTGTGAAGCACGAAGTGGGATACTCTTGTGTCGCACGATTGTGAATCTAGAGGTGATTGTTGTCTGTTGTCCCCTAGTCTGTGGAGAGATTAGAACAGTAAAACAGAGCAGATGAGACACTTCCACAAGTGATGTTATACTTTCAGAAGGAACGAAAACAAGGAATACAGTTTAGCATCCAGTGATTCTAAATGCCTCTTCATCCTTAGGATTTAACAGGCTATTGTTTCCCCCTCTTTACTTTAAGATTACATTTCCTTTATTTTTGCATGCCTCCCTAAAACAGCACAGATGTCCGGGATGTGCTTTTACATAAAATATACATCAGCAACATGTCGACTTTACGCCGAAACCGAGATCCCACTGACATTAAGAGACAAACAGGAGCACCATTCCATCACCTAAATGACTCCATTCCCAGTAGCTCTGCCGACCTTGTGTGTGTGTGTTTGTGTGTGTGTGTAGCCTCAAGGTTAGGAACCTCCCTTTGCCCACCAGCCTGCGTGACTAGCTTAATTATAGATCCAGTGTTTATTGATTCAAGATCATTAAAACTCTTGCATAATGTATGTCAATGCCAGTAGAAGGCATATAGTTGTGGCTCTTTGCACAGCGTGGATGTATTTTAATGTCAATACACAGCCATGACAGCTGGTGGCCCTACTTTGGTTAATAAAGTGTGAATTTAGGCAATGCAGTGTGCCATATGGACACAACTGTTGTGGGGGTTTAATTCTTCCAAACCAACGCTTCACGTCGAGCAGGCTTGTAACACTGATGCGGTGCTGCCATCGTGTGGTCATGTTGGGAGCTGTTGCTGGATAACGTTATCAGGATTGGACTCGTGACAAGGTTCCCAAATTACTCATCACATTTAGCTGGCAGTGGCAGTAAACACCCAGGGGAAAAAATACTATAGTTTACTACAGCATTTACTACAGTATACTATATATTACTATAGTATAGTATACTATAATATACTACAATATAGTGTGGGATTCACTATAGTAATTTTCCAGACATTGTAATGTACTATGGTAAATACTATAGTAAGTTACCACACAGTGTAGTATACTATAGATTACTATACTGTGGGATTTACTATAGTAATTTTCCAGACATTGTAGTGTACTATGGTAAATACTATAGTAAGTTACTACACAGTAGTATACTATAGATTACTATACTATACTACAATATAGTGTGGGATTTACTAAATACTATAGTAAGTTACTACAAAGTGCAGTATACTATAGATTACTATACTATACTACAATATAGTGTGGGATTTACTATAGTAATTTTCCAGACATTGTAGTGTACTATGGTAAATACTATAGTAAGTTACTACACAGTAGTATACTATAGATTACTATACTATACTACAATATAGTGTGGGATTTACTATAGTAATTTTCCAGACATTGTAGTGTACTATGGTAAATACTATAGTTAGTTACTACACAGTGTAGTATACTATAGTATACTATAATATACTACAATATAGTGTGGGATTTACTATAGTAATTTTCCAGACATTGTAGTGTACTATGGTAAATACTATAGTAAGTTACCACACAGTGTAGTATACTATAGATTACTATACTATACTACAATATAGTGTGGGATTTACTATAGTAATTTTCCAGACATTGTAGTGTACTATGGTAAATACTATAGTAAGTCACTACAAAGTGTAGTACAGTATAGATTACTATAGTTAACTATAATATACTTTTTTTTAAATATATTTTCATTATTCTGTAATTTGTCCTAAAATGAATAAGTGAAACATAAGCCAAATATTTGTATTATGTGGGGATTTTATTGTATAAAGAAATACTATAGTTTGCTACAGCATTTACTACAGTATAAGCCTACTATATATTACTATAGTATACTATAATATACTACAATATAGTGTGGGATTTACTATAGTAATTTTCCAGACATTGTAGTGTACTATGGTAAATACTATAGTAAGTTACTACACAGTGTAGTATACTATAGTATACTATAATATACTACAATATAGTGTGGGATTTACTATAGTAATTTTCCAGACCTTGTAGTGTACTATGGTAAATACTATAGTAAGTTACTACACAGTGTAGTATACTATAGTATACTATAATATACTACAATATAGTGTGGGATTTACTATAGTAATTTTCCAGACATTGGAGTGTACTATGGTAAATACTATAGTAAGTTACTACACAGTGTAGTATACTATAGATTACTATACTATACTACAATATAGTGTGGGATTTACCATAGTAATTTTCCAGACATTGTAGTGTAATATGGTAAATACTATAGTAAGTCACTACAAAGTGTAGGACAGTATAGATTACTATAGTTAACTATAATATACTTTTTTTAATATATATATTTTCATTATTCTGTAATTTTTCCTAAAATGAATATGTGAAACATAAGACAAATATTTGTATTATGTGGAGATTTTATTGTAGAAACATAAACCACACATAAATATAGAACATAATGCACAACATGCATAGGCTACAACAGCCAGAATATAATAATGAAAGAGTACAATTGAAGCCTTACTAACTTTAAACATTTTCTAATACAGGCATCTTGATAAGAATAATTGACTCATCGTGTACGTAGCAAAAGCATTTGCACAAAATAACATTAGGTTTGCAAAGAAGTATTTCATGGGTCTTTCTGAACTTCACAATTTGCTTAGCAGTATTCACCTTAGCAAAATCATAATAGATTCTTAATTGTCTGGAATCCTTTTTGAATATATAGTAAATTACTACAAAGTGTAGTATACTATAGATTACTATACTATACTACAATATAGTGTGGGATTTACTATAGTAATTTTCCAGACATTGTAGTGTACTATGGTAAATACTATAGTAAGTTACTACACAGTAGTATACTATAGATTACTATACTATACTACAATATAGTGTGGGATTTACTATAGTAATTTTCCAGACATTGTAGTGTAATATGGTAAATACTATAGTAAGTCACTACAAAGTGTAGTACAGTATAGATTACTATAGTTAACTATAATACTACACAGTGTAGTATACTATAGATTACTATACTATACTACAATATAGTGTGGGATTTACTATAGTAATTTTCCAGAAATTGTAGTGTACTATGGTAAATACTATAGTAAGTCACTACAAAGTGTAGTACAGTATAGATTACTATAGTTAACTATAATATACTTTTTTTAATATATATTTTCATTATTCTGTAATTTGTCCTAAAATGAATATGTGAAACATAAGCCAAATATTTGTATTATGTGGAGATTTTATTGTACAAAGAAATACTATAGTTTACTACAGCATTTACTACAGTATAAGCCTACTATATATTACTATAGTATACTATAATATACTACAATATAGTGTGGGATTTACTATAGTAATTTTCCAGACATTGTAGTGTACTACAATATAGTGTGGGATTTGCAAAGAAGTATTTCATGGGTCTTTCTGAACTTCACAATTTGCTCAGCAGTATTCACCTTAGCGAAATCATCATAGATTCTTAATTGTCTGGAATCCTTTTTGAATATATAGTAAGTTACTACAAAGTGTAGTATACTATAGATTACTATACTATACTACAATATAGTATGGGATTTACTATAGTAATTTTCCAGACATTGTAGTGTACTATGGTAAATACTATAGTAAGTTACTACACAGTAGTATACTATAGATTACTATACTACAATATAGTGTGGGATTTACTATAGTAATTTTCCAGACATTGTAGTGTACTATGGTAAATACTATAGTAAGTTACTACACAGTGTAGTATACTATAGATTACTATACTATACTACAATATAGTGTGGGATTTACTATAGTAATTTTCCAGACATTGTAGTGTACTATGGTAAATGCTATAGTAAGTTACTACAAAGTGTAGTATACTATAGATTACTAAACTATACTACAATATAGTGTGGGATTTACTATAGTAATTTTCCAGACATTGTAGTGTACTATGGTAAATACTATAGTAAATCACTACAAAGTGTAGTACAGTATAGATTACTATAGTTAACTATAATATACTTTTTTTTTATATATATTTTCATTATTCTGTAATTTGTCCTAAAATGAATATGTGAAACATAAGCCAAATATTTGTATTATGTGGAGATTTTATTGTATAAAGAAATACTATAGTTTACTACAGCATTTACTACAGTATAAGCCTACTATATATTACTATAGTATACTATAATATGCTACAATATAGTGTGGGATTTACTATAGTAATTTTCCAGACATTGTAGTGTACTATGGTAAATACTATAGTAAGTTACTACACAATGTAGTATACTATAGTATACTATAATATACTACAATATAGTGTGGGATTTACTATACTAATTTCCCAGACATTGTAGTGTACTATGGTAAATACTATAGTAAGTTACTACACAGTGTAGTATACTATAGTATACTATAATATACTACAATAAAGTGTGGGATTTACAATAGTAATTTTCCAGACATTGTAGTGTAATATGGTAAATACTATAGTAAGTCACTACAAAGTGTAGTACAGTATAGATTACTATAGTTAACTATAATATACTTTTTTTAATATATATTTTCATTATTCTGTAATTTGTCCTAAAATGAATATGTGAAACATAAGACAAATATTTGTATTATGTGGAGATTTTATTGTAGAAACATAAACCACACATAAATATCAAACATAATGCACAACATGCATAGGCTACAACAGCCAGAATATAATAACAATGAAAGAGTACAATTGAAGCCTTACTAACTTTAAACATTTTCTAATACAGGCATCTTGATAAGAATAATTGACTCATCGTGTACGTAGCAAAAGCATTTGCACAAAATATCATTAGGTTTGCAAAGAAGTATTTCATGGGTCTTTCTGAACTTCACAATTTGCTTAGCAGTATTCACCTTAGCGAAATCATCATAGATTCTTAATTGTCTGGAATCCTTTTTGAATCAAAAAATTTGTAGGTACACCTCTTCACACTTGCATGCTGATAAGCAACCACAATTGAGCTTACAAAATAGTATGGATTTAATGCTACCATGCTCTCCGTTTTTTAGAGCCACACAAGAATTATTGCGTTTAAAATTTGCTGCATACATTTCCGTGGTGTATAAAGTGTGGTGGATGAAACATCTCTTGAATTCTTTGACACTGGCCTCTATATAATTTCCAAAGAGAATGGACTCCCCCACTGTAATTACTCTTGTTGTGTAATTCCCGAGAACCCGAGCACCACTACCTGCTTTGTATGATTTTAACACTGTATTGTCTTTGTTAACAAGTTTGTTGAAAAGATCACAGGCATCATCACTGGCATTGTTGAATAATTCAGTGTGGTGCATTAGTGTTTTTGTGTTAAAAAATCTCTTAAAAATGTGTTCAGGGACTGCCTGTGTACCATTGAACATTCCAAGAAGAGTGCCAATTGTGTCTTCATAAACAAATGAAGAGTTGGCCCACAGCGGACCCCACATGTCAACTGCGTTGCTAAGATGGGTTAAGCAGTGAACATTATAAGATACATAACATTTTCCATAAAGCTCTTGTACCTCGACAACAAAATGCGTAAGACAAGAGGAAGCATGCAAACGATCAGCTTTTTGTATATTATCCTGGAGGAGTGTGTAGATGGAGAAGACAAGTAGCCAGTGATTATAATAAACCGGGGGTAAAACTGTTTTCAAAAGAATGGGGGAATAAAAGAAAAGAAATGCCCTCCATTCAGATGCCTTCCAATAGTGTCTCTCGGACAATGACCTTGGACGTCTTTTGACTTCATGTGGTGGGTGTAAGGTGAGGAGAGAACTGTCAATCTGTTGGATTATTTTCGGTTGTAAATAGAATGGCAAAGCAGAGTTTTTTGAATCACACCAAATACTGACAAATTGTTTTGTTACACCAAGGCAAACACTATGCATATATTCTGGGACAAAATGTTTGATAATGTCGAAATTAGGAAGTAGCAGCAGTTGACTAGTTCCCTTAACCCCATTAACATCTGTGTCTGATTGTATTGCAGCAGATGCCTGATGGGTAGTCTGATCATGTGTTCTTAGTTGAGGATACTCAGTAGAGTGAGGAGATACACGTGTAAATTATTTTCCCTTTGGTTCTATTTCTCCCATATGCAGACAAAACCCACACCCATATCTGCCGTTAAATTGTTTCATGTCCTGTACCATGGCACGGGCTGGCGCATCACATATGCAGACTCCTGGGGCAACTTTTGTGGTGTGTTTATGACCAGTGTTGTCATGCCAAGAAAACCCTTCTGTGAATAGCTCTTGTAATTCCTTGACAAATGGCCTTAACAGTGTTGGCATTTCGGGTTTAGAAATAAACCAAAGGGAATGTAGAAGAGCATACTTTCCTCGGATAGTTGATGGAAGTTCATTGACTGTGCAGATAATTGGCCAAATTGAGTAATTGGATGATTTAAAAACTGAAGCCCCATCAATATTACCGGTAAATGAAAGTGAAATGTTGTCAAGGGTATCAACAAAGGTTTTAAGTTTTGAGGTGTACATACTTCCACTGTAAATGTCCCCCATGCCCATATTTGTTTTGTTGTCGTTTAAGAACTTGTAGAAAGTAGTGTTTTGGAAGAGCTCCTTCATTTGTTGCCGTAAGGGCATTACGAGAAAATAATACCCTTCATTTTTGTTTACTCTTTCATCAACATGTCTGTCACAAATAAACCCCGCGAAGCCCAATCCCTACGAGATCCCTAATATTTCCACATTAATTGATAAAATAACAGATTGATGATTTTGATCATTTTAATTCCAAAGGGGGATGCCATCCCCCCTCAACTCGAGTGCTGATTACGATAGGCCTATATTGTATTACATACAAATTTGTTATATTTCTAATTTTAGTAAAAGGTTGGACACACAATTAACATTACTTATAAAGTAGGCTACTCAATCATCAATGCAGAATTCTGTCATAAAGTCTTATATGCCACCCCGTTCTCCCTATTTCAACTAGGTGTGTTTGCGTTTTGTGTGTGTACACACTTGCTCAACATGGTCTGGTGGATCATCACAGGGGAATTCAGCTTCATCTGAAGAGTCAATCTGGAAAAGCCAAATTTACAAATGAGATTAGGATACCCACAGCAAATAGAAAGTAGATGTTTGTAGCAGCTTGAACTTAAATTACAATTGTAAAGGTTATAATTTCTTAAAATCCATTCTCTTAATTAACTTTGTGTTTAGTGTGTACACACCATAGACTGTGTATTCATTTGATCATCAAGGTCTCCGTCATCAGAGAATTCAGCTTCAAATGAAGGCCTTGAATCAATCTGGAAGCCAGTGGACAAATAGAGGTTAGCCTAGCTGTAGGGAATTACTTCGACAAAGTGTCGCAAGGAGGCGCTCTTATTCCAGTTTTTCTTACCTCCTCGGTCGAACTTGCTGGCCGTTCCTCTGTTCTCAATTGACTTGTACCATCTTGTAGTTTTTGCCACAGGTATAGAAAAATCGGACAAATATTGTTTCTAATTTCGTGACATTTTGCAGTTAGACGACTGTCATTGCAGACAAATTTAAACTGAAAACAACAACTGAACAACTGAAAAAGACAACTGTAAACCCGCGAGCGTCTCACGCGCTGCGAATGCGGTTGTAAACATATGCTACGCATTCGCAGCGCGTGAGACGTCCGTTGAATATTTGACAGTCGAGTCGTGAGTTTAGTCGTGAGTTTGCTATGGAAAAATAAAGAAAATGGCAAAATATGCACTATTTGACTTTCTGGATGAATGGGCTGTGGACATAGGCGAAATATCATGGGTGGTACGCAAAGTAAATTTAAAAGATCCTTTTGTAGCGTATAAAGTTAATTGGCCAAACAAGGGAAGGATTGTGTCATGTCCAGGACGGATTATATCAGTCAGTGGAAAGTAACACAAGTTTTTTTCTCCTTTTTTTTCTCCTATGTTTAGATAAAATATGTGCATAACTACATACATATGGTAATATTTCAAATATCATGGTAAACGTTTTAGTTTCAAAAACGTTGTTAATTGTTAAGCTCGCAACGGTAGGCACGATAAGGCCCCCTAGCTCGCAGCCTATAATGTGAGGCGCCGGAAGTGTGGGGGAAGTGTGGGGTGTGCGGCCTGGATTTATAGAGCAAAACTTTATTTTGCCCAAAATAATACTAGCATTTTAAACACACATAATGAAAACGTCATAATTTTGACGTTTTCAGACAACAGAGAGGAGTTCGTTTGCAAGAGGAGGCATTATCTTGATGGTGGAGACAAACTGTCGAGCCCGGAGGAGAAGGGGAAAAGGAAGAAACTGAAGAATGGTCGATATTCTGACGACGACGACGACGTAGTATCGCTGGTAGGTAACTAAAGTTTTATCACAGAAATGTCATCTATAGGCCTTGTGGATGAGTTAAATTAAAATCGTTGAAAAACTAATCTTCATTATGATTTAAAGGATCCTCAGTTAAGTCAATGTAAGAAGAAGAAGAGAAAAAACACAGGTCTTAACGTCTTAATGGAACTGGAAAAGCAAGGTATTGGTGCAGTGAAGTACAAATATTCACCGTATGGAAGTGCTTCTTAACATCAGTGAATTATTGTAATGTGATGTAGCCTAATGTTGTCTGTCATATTGTACACCATGGGGTCGCCAACTGGCCTGCTTTGCCTGGCCTGTCAGATCATTTTGACTTTTTGCTTTCTGTCAACTTATTAAGCATATTAACAAGATTAGATTTGAGTATTCATCTCCTGTTCCGCCTGCATTGTCTACTCGCTCAGGCTCATCCCCCCTGCTGACCTCTGTTGTACAGTCTTGATGTAACCCTTAACTCTATGTACATATTCTGTTTGTCATAGGATCATGTCAGCTGAACTCAATTAATGAAACCAGGAATGAAGTAAGATCCACTAATGCAATAAACTGTCTGCACTTAATGTTCTACTGACAATTAAAGTTTTTATTTCCTAACTCTATAGTATAGGGATAGATACAGCAATATATTCCTGTAATCTATCAGCTGTAAACTTTGTACCCTCTAACTGGCTTCTGTATTTGCCCAGGTGTATGTGAGTCAGTTTTGTTTTTTTAATGGAATTTTTATTTTCGGTGCCATCACCCATCTTGTGAGCTGTTGAGGGAGAACAACCACAGGCTGCAGAGGGAAAATGATTCTCTCAAGGCAAAAATAGCAATATTGAAATGTAATGCTATCGTTGAAAACTTTGGTTTTTTTTACACAAGGGTTTTTCTGTTTTACATGTTAGCTAAAAGGCTAATATGAATCCTTTGCTCAGTGCTGCCAGACGTTTTGCAGAAGATGGAGGAGTTTCTCCGCTCAGCACCAAGACCAACGACAACACCAATACCAACACCAACACCAACACCAACACCAACACCAACACCAACACCAACACCAACACCAACACCAACACCAACACCAACACCAACACCAAGACCAAGACCAAGACCAGAACCAACACTATCACCAGCACCAACAGCAGTTCCAGCACCAGCAACAGAAGACCCATCACCAGCACCAGGTCCATCATCAGCATCAGCAACAGAGCACATCTGTTTGACTTTATTTGTATAGGTTAAGTTACTTAGTTTCAGTTGCACTGTTTTTCTAAATGCATCAGCCGTACACTCGGTTAATCGAAATGCATATATATATCATTGAGGTAAGACGCTAGTCTGCTGTATGTTGAAGTAGATTTGTGGTAATGTTATCTACTTTCATTAAAGGTCATTCCGAAAGGACTTGTGGAGCGCTGCTCCTTCCAAAGCCCCCAGAAGTTCATAAATGATCTCCTACATGGGATGTATACCAGGGAATATATGGCAGGCCATTCAGTGACTGGCCACTCATCCAGCAGCTGCACAGAAGGAAAACCTGGCCTAGCCAAACAGGACCTTGTTGAAATAACAACTAGGTATATAGAAATGAGAAAAGATGTTGGTTGAGTGATACCCTCATTCTCATGCTCATCTTTCGTGTATGTGTTTGTGTGTGTGTATGTGTGTGTGTATTCCCACAGATGCTGCAAAGTTGAAGTTGAAGTTCGTATCAGTTGACCTACGTAACTGATACGAACATAAAAGCATTTATACGACAAAAGCTGAACAACGCTGCCAAATTTCAGAAACAATAAATTATCAACTGTTTAAAGAAAGTTATACTTTTGTTCTATTTTTTTTTGTATTTTAGCAGTCTGTAGAAAACACTGTGTTAATGGTCGTTGTAAGCCTAATTTATGTGCAGTGAATTATTGTTAAAGCACTATGGTTAAAAATGGCAACAACAAAAAGTGATACAGTTGAAAATATCCATTAGGTAAAGTACAATGACATAGTTAAAAGAACAACAAAATACTGCATAATGCAGTACTTGTAATGCAGTATATATAGTACTATGGTATCGTAATTGTAGTATTCTATAGCAAAATAAAAGTATAATAAAAGTTCTGTAATTTACTTCAGTAGATTGTAGTTTATGTAGTAAACTGTAGTAGTATATAATGTAGTATATTGTAGTAATAAAACTGCAGTTTTCTGTAGTATACTATAGTTTACTGTAGTAGTATATATGTGGTATACTGTAGTAATAAAACAGCAGTTTTCTGTAGTTTACTGTAGTAAAACTACTATAGTAAGGTTAAAAAAAAACACTACAATATTTACTATAGTATATGTACTGTAGTTTATTTACTATAGTAAACTATAGAATTTTCTGTAGGATACTATAGTTTACTGTAGTAAAACTACTATAGTAAAGTTCAAAAACACTACAATATTTACTATAGTATATATACTATAGTTTATTTACTATAGTAAACTATAGAATTTTCTGTAGTATACTATAGTTTACTGTAGTAAAACTACTATAGTAAGGTTAAAAAACCCTACAATATTTACTATAGTATATATACTATAGTTTATTTACTATAGTAAACTATAGAATTTTCTGTAGTATACTATAGTTTACTGTAGTAAAACTACTATATTAAAGTTCAAAAACACTACAATATTTACTGTAGTATGAATATGGTGTACTATAGTTTATTTACTATAGTAAACTATAGAATTTTTTGCAGCTACATCCAGGGGTTAGCAACCTTTTCAACATGCAGTGCCAGTTTGACATTTTCTCATTAAAGACTGTGCCTTAAGCAACAATATATAAAAAGTTAAAATTTCCAGAAGACCTGGAATTGTGCTATTTCCATATAGTCAATATAGTCAATATCTTTAAGACATGTACAGCTTTGCAAAGCCATGTGAAGGCGATGCATACAGGCCACTTGCAACAATATTTTAAATATATTCTTCTCTATTACTCACAACATAGGTTTAAAAACTATTAATTGATCCCATTTCAGAACACTGCTATCTGTAACTAATTTAAACATATTTTCTACTGGGAGGAAATGCCCAAAACAGAATAAAGTACAGAAAAAAAATCGGTAGTAATGATTATGCTGCCGCATTGTGCTGTGAATTTTTTTAATAATAATAAAAAAATATATACATCTATTCTTTTTTTTCAAGTGTGCCAATGATTATGCTGCCCCGTGCCAGTGTTGGCACGCGTGCCTAGGGTTGCCGACTCCTGCACTAGACTAATGATTCTCCCCAGATGGACGAGGTCGTTGATCTGAAAGCTCCTTGGTTACCTGGTTGTTTAATCGCTGCTGGCTCACCGTCTGCGCCCACTACCCGTTCCCTTCAGAGTGTGGCTTTTATAATGCGCTAAATGGATGGCTTCTGTTTCCTGCACAGCTCCGACCTCCCCTTAAACACAACACATTTGTTGTGGATGCCACCTTTAGTCTTAACCAAGGTTGTGAAGCCACAGGACACTCCATTAGAGCAGCGATGGGTTTGAAACACACCGGTGGAAGCACACACATCTCGGATGATTGAATTACATGCAACCATGACACGAACACGAGTCTATTTATGTGCACGCCTGTGATGTTTCATTTGATCTGAGGTAAGAGGGGAATGTGCCAGACTCATGCTTTCTTTCATTTAATATTTGCTTTGTTTTGTAACAATTTTGTTATTGACTTGGAAAATAACTCATCAATAAAATTCATAAATTGGGTTGATTCGGCTGGCTTCTGTAAACTTATATGTCTTGTACTCCTCGTATTTTTGATAGATGAGAAATTAATTCATTTAAGATTGCAAAATGATCTCTTTCAGGTTTCTTACTAGACCACAACTAAACTAAGGTGGAGGGATGTGATAGAGGCCTTTACTACTTTACTCTATGTACTTCAATACATTACCTGTTTTAATGAACAAAGTGTCCCTGTATCCTTCTGTTGTTCTTTCCTTGCATATTTTCTGTGTTATTTCATCTTATCTTGTTATTTTTATCTCTTATCTTATATGACCCTTTTGTGATCTTTCCAAATCGTAAAATGCAGTGAATTCAAATCAAATATGAGTTCAGATCCCATCACACCCAGGTTCCCACAGCTCTGGTTATGAAACAACAACACACCACATTGGAATGCAGATGCAAATTCTGGCAACACAATTAATCTCTTTAATGAACAATTCCAGAAGCATGTCTCGGCGCCTCTCGCGTGCGTACGCTCTGATAATGAACGGAGACTATGGACTGAATGCTAAAGACATTTTTATTAGTAGACACTCATGAGAAAGAAAACAACCACCTGAAGAAAGTCTTCCTGAAATACACCCTTTGATTGGCAGTGTAAAATAAGGCAAAGTGTTTCAGATCGTTTTTCTTTTATACATTTCATACACCAACGATAAAACAGTTATACATTCGTTACTGCAAATATTTTTTGATATATCTCTTGTTTTGTCCGTAGTCCCAATAGAACATAAAAAATAAACTTTGATGAGCATGGGTATTGGGGACTGGTATAGCTTAGCTTATAGGTAACACTCATAATTATGCTATAGATTTTTGGCAGAAGTTTGGCTACATCTACTTAGATTATATGGATCACCACCTGTACGAGAAATAGGTTTGGGAACCGCAAAAGCCAACACACTACAGTCACATGATTTCATACAATTGTCACATACCATTTAAATCATCAGTCACTTTTAGGTGGAAAAAAGATCAGCATTTATATCGATTTTACCGCATAGCGATTCCTATCATGTCACTGAGACCAGTACATGTTGACAATTTGAGCTCAAGTTATATGAGTCCACGGAGTAGAATAACAAATGTTTCTTTATCATAAGAGCTGAGCAATAATTGTAGCCTTGTGCTAGCTTGTTTCGTACACTGATTCGTACTCTTAGTGTTCAGTCCATTGTGTTACAATAAGTCACGGAAGGACTTTTCCAAATGTGTGGAGAATGGAAATTGGGAGAATACATTTGAATCGGCACCGTATCACTTCACTGCAACCATCACGTTTGATTCAGAGTATTTGAAATGATGTATAATAATAATAACATTTATAATAGTCATATTATCAAAGTCAACACACTCCTTCAAATATTGATGGTGCTTTATGTTCCTTAATCTCTAGACATAATCTAGCATTGTCCACTGCTAAACTTTAAATCTTGAAACATTTAGTTTTGGATATAAACAGATTAAGAGAGAAAATGGTTATTTAGCTGAGGGTGGACAAGTGGTCTTTAAAAACATTGTATCATCAAATGCTTTCAAACAGAAGTGAGGCTGCAGTGAACAAGTTACTAATACTGTAACTTCATATGTGATCAAAAATCAAAAATGGTGCAGGTTTAGCGATCTCTTATATTGATTTTTGCGACGGATCTGTTCCCTTGTCTTGTCTCAATTCTTTGCAGTCGTACAAAATATTTTGTAACAGATATAATTGGAATAATCATGATATATTAAATTTGAGCTGAGCTGAATTTGACTAACTAGTAGCACTTAAAGATAACTAGCCTCCATCAAATATCAATTTGTGCGCTATATATATTTAAAATGTACTTTAACATACAAAAAACAAGAACCCAAACATTTCTTAGTTTCTCTAAACACAGTCAGTAACAAGTAAGCGTTTTCCCCCTTCAAATATTAACCTATCCCGTTATTCATTTGATACAGGAAACACTGCCTGGCAAATACTGTATGCTTAAAAAAGGATCAAAATAATAGTAATAAAATATATTAAAAGGGTTGTTTCCAGCTAATTGAGGGGCCCCAGTTTAAAAAATATATCAATGAATAGTTACATTTGTGACCATTTTGTTTTTACATTTGTTCAGTGATTTTGATCCTTAGATCATCAGATCATAACAGTTTTCTTTAGCTTAATATGATATCTTTATGTTTCTATACATATATATATATATTTCTGAATCAAGGAGAATTGAGAAAGAGGTTTGATAGGTTCATGTGGGCGGGATCAGAGGCCCCCCAAGTGAGACGTGGCTCAGGGCCCCCACAACGTCAGGAACGGCCCTGGTAATATGTTCATTCAAATAAAATGTATAATTATAATTACAACAATAACCCTAACCCAAAATATAGATAGTCACTATGATAATTATAATTCACTGTAGTTAATGCTTTGTTTTAATTCGGTCTTGGCTTTGTAACATTGATGAAAACACAAGTGACTTCTGGTCTAAGACCAAAGCACCAAACCTGTACAAATATATGTGACACTGGTATGGGTAGTGTTCAGTACAACGTAGAAAGCGTGTTGAATGTGGTAGCTCCAATAGAAAGTAGGTGAGTGTGTTATAATAAACGGCATAGCAGCAGGCTACATACAGATATACGGCCACACACTTCCAAACACTACCTCTCACATCATCACCTCATTTGCCCTTAATGCAATAGGTGCTTTGGTGCCTCCCACACACACACACACACTTTGCCCTTAATGCAATAGGTGCTTTGGTGCCTCCCACACACACACACACACACACACACACACACACACACACACACACACACACACACACACACACACACACACACACACACACACACACGCACACACACACACACACACACACACACATACACACACACACAGACACACACACACACGCACACAGACACACGTACACACACATACACAGGATGAGTGGTGTACTAGGCTCTTACTATATGATTTTACGTGTGTGTGTGTTTGTGTATGGTGTGCGTTATTGTTTTTATATGTGGTGTGTATGTGTATATTTGTGTGTGTATATGTGTGTGTGTCCGTGTAAGTGTGTGTTTGTGCGCTCTATTGTGTGCGAAGTGCATCACAGTAACAGTGTGAGTATCATACCCTTGTGTACCAGTGCTGTGTTGTCAACACTAGGTTGCCATGGGAACAAGTCAGCGACCAGTGTAGGTTACCTGGCCAGGTGCAGCTCAGCTGTACAGGGGCTATTGTCCTTCGAGAACACTCACCACACAGGACACTAAACACACAGGTTTGATTCCTAAACACCAGGAAATATGCATTTTATAAACAACAATCAGATTCAAATCTCTAGGGCCCGATATCTTTATTTGTGTCCACTCACAATCATTTTTCACCAGCGATCGTTTGAAATTGTAGCTTTAAGTTTTTCCCACCCGTAGACGCTGTTTGGGAATCAAACCCTGGAGGCTGTGGTAAATAGTTAGTGACAGGACCGATGGAAAATGAGGTTTCACAAAGAAGCACAGAATATAGAATCCCAATGTAGAAATACATATAAAAATAGATATAGTCATCTGAATGCCCATTGTACATCTTTAAACATTAGAAGAAGAAGGAGAAGAAGATGAGGAAGAGGAAGAGAGAGGAGCCAGAAAAGGGCTCTGAAATGCTGCAGAGTATTATTTGTTGCGTGAATACACAAGGTGAGGTGGAGGTTACGATGGCTGTTACCAGGGAAATGTGTGCCTTGGGTTATGGGGTACTCTTGAACGAGAGCAGTGAGCAATACATCACGCCAGAGGGGTACACCCTTACAGTGCTTGTCTGGAAGGGGAATATTCTGCTGTTCATAAGCACACATCACGGTGAGTTCAGGCCCGATGGTCAACTTAAAGGTTCAGAGGGATGTCAGAATAAGTTGCAATAGGTATACCTTGTAAACGGCAACTCTCTGAAGTAGTCGAGGTGGCCTTATAAATTGCAAGCCAAATCACTTTTTATTCTTGCTACAGTAAATTGTACGCTTGGGTGATGGAGCTAGCCTTGCTCAGGGTATTGTGATATTGATTTATTTTCTCTTTAGGTTTTTATAAATCATAGTGGGTTCTTCTGTCCGAAATGATAATACCGGTTGAAGGTGATTGAAGACAATTGTCTAACGACTACATATTTGTGCCTCAGATTGTTTGCCGTCATTCTTTCAACCGTTTTGACATGACCTCCATTTTAACAGCTTTCATTCAGAAACAGCGGCCTTCCTCTCAAACCCGATTTAGTGAGTGAATCACTAGAACACGGCCGCAGAATTTTTTTTCTTGCACAGTGAGATGATATTTACTTACTGGCAATCACTCCGTTTGTATCCCTGTTTATGAAACACAAATACAAGTCAAAAGATGGCTTAACCTCAGGCTTAAAAAAATAACTGACAGGCGAAGGTCACATAATCGGTGGCTTTCCATGTGATTAAACGACGGGTCTGGTGTAACGACGCCTCACAGAGCAGCAGCAGCAGCAGCAGGAAAGCTTGAAGCAGAAACACAGAAACCTTCAGAAGGTTTGTCGTTCTCAGACTGCAGCCAATTCACAAACAGCTTTTTTAATCGCAATGTTTCCGATGATATGTAAACCGGATACGGCATCCCGTAATAATCTCTGGTCGTGATACAAGATGAAAGATGAATACTAGGTGAACACTAGAGGCAGCGTTTACTCTTGCTTGATTTAGACGAGCCTTAATGCGCTGAGTTTGTTTTGGTTTGCGTGCGGGGGTCGAGTAGGACGTCGGCGTTCTGCTGATGTATCGGTTTTCGGGGTACAATGGTAACACAATGCAGTGGAATGTAACTTTGACCGGAGGAGGAAAAGTCTTTCGCCGCCGCGGAGGAGGAGGAGGAGGAGGAGGGGGAGGAACCTCAGTACAAATCGCTGAAGGGCTTGGAGTAGTTGAACATCAAGTAGTCCATGTAGTAGAAATCATAGAGTCGCTGCCTCTCCCACGCGCTCACCTGGGAGAAGTACTTGAGCGTGAGTTCCCTGGTGGTCCTCTGGGCCCCCGGGTTCCTGTCCTTCAGCGTGGGCATGGTCAGGTTGCTGGGGGCCCCCGTCTGCCGCAGCAGGAAGTTGGACTCCTCCTCCATGTTCTCAAACTTCCCAATGAAGTCGTAGTCCAGCAGGCAGGGGTTGCAGAGCTGGTTGGCCGGCTCCCAGTGGATGTCCATGCCGACCGGCCGGTGGACATCCAGCAGGTACTGGACGAACTCGGGGAAGGTGACGCCGTCGCCCGTGCTCAGGGCCTCCTTGGAGGCGTTGGCGCGGTACTTGGCGATGATGGGCTTCCCGAACAGCGAGTGGTAGTAGGTGTTGGGGCTCTCCAGCTTGTCCCGGTAGGCGGACACCAGCCTCTCCAGCGGCTCGCGGACGAAGGCCACCTTGGTGTAGCTCTTGAGCCGCTGCAGGATGTCCGGCCGGCTGTAGCTGACCAGCGTGTTCAGGTGGTTGCCGTAGTGAACGGCGTCGTGCTTCAGGCTCTGCGTGTCCGCCGCCTTGCCCGCCAGCACGATCAGGATCCTCTTCCAGTTGGAGCAGCCCGCCTTGGGCACCTCGCAGTACAGCAGCTTGTACTTGTTCTCCACGTAGATGTGCGACACGTCGTTGGGCGTGACCGTCCGAGAGATGCTGCTCTTGTACTTGGCGCAGATCTCCTTCATCAGCTTCTGACGGGCGTGCTGGATGCGGGAGGAGCGGACGAGGAGCTCCGGGCTCAGAGAGGAGGAGAGGGAGGAGGAGGAGGAGGAGGAGGAAGAGGAGGAGGAAGTGGAGGAGGAGGTGGACAGGTTGTTGGAGTGCTGCATTGCGGGGCTGGTCTTCAGCAGCTTGCGGTGCCTCCGGTTGACGTGCACGGCGCTGGCGTCCTGCTCCTGGAAGCTGGGGACGGCCGAGTGTCGGCTCCTCTCAAAGTCGGGGAACTGCATGGGGGGGATGGGGCTGGAGAGCAGGTCCACGGCGGAGGGGGGGCGGTGCTGCTCCGTGCCCCCAGGCTTGGTGCTCTCTCCATCCTGGGTGCAGAGAGTCTGAAGAGCATAAGAGCCAGAGGAGGAGTTAGAGACAGAGAGCGAGTTAGAGACAGAGCTAGGAGGGATAGCTATAGGAGACAGATGGACTCTCAGACGCACAGGGCGTTTTTAGTTGTAAATAAAATAATTGTTTAAACATTATTATAAAATAATAATACAGACAAAAGGATATGATAAAAAGTATAAAAATACAAAAAAAATAAATACAGCTCACAAAAAAGTATTGAACATTCCGATAATGAATATCGGAATGTTTTTTCAATTACTGCATATTTGTTCTTCAAAGTGTTTATGGGAATAAGAGTTGAGTCTTTTAAAATGTTTTTTATCAGTGTGTCGCATGCATCTGGATGTGTTCTTTCTAAATTAATGCATATTGGTGTCTACTTCGACTTTTCCCTCTTTAGCTTTAATACCAAAAAGCGCCACGTGGTGGTGCTGTTCCATCGCTGCTAATTCATTTGAAGACGGATCCAAATGTCAAGCACTCCCCAATGACTCTCGTGACCTAGCAATAAAGTGGGCTGTAATGTCATAAAAACGTCCTATAAACACCTAATGGAAATATGAATTAGAATCATCTCCTGCTTGGTTGGCATCAGCTGATACCCACGGCCATCCTACCACCCAGGCTTTTTTTATTTTTAATTTCAATTAAACGCTATAAAGCCCTCATAAAGCCAATGGACTGATTGTCAAATTAACATTTTACAACAGACAAGGTTCCAAGATCACCATGAATCTCAGCTAATCCCCTCGCCGCCTTAAACTGCCGACTCCCTCACCTTTAGCAAATTGTCCGGAAGGGAGACAGCGTTGCCTCCCCTTTGCTGTTCCTCCCCCATTACACGCGTGGGGAGCGAGTGAAGGCTAAAGCCACACAGCCTCGGGCGCTCAACTGACCGCAGCGTTACCTTCAGCACAGGCCTTGTTTGTTCCCAGGCAGTGCGGGAGACCAGCGAGGAGAGACCGCCATAGAGGTGAACGCAGGGTGCGTAACGTGTACCTAACTGTCCCCCGGCGTGGTCGATGTTAGACGACAACAGCCGAAATTAGCCAACATTAGAGGATATTAGCCGATATTAGCCGATATTAGCCGACTTTAGCCGTTGTTAACCGACGCTAGCCTCGTTAGCAGTATATTCTATGCTAACCGTGGACTGATTCACTGTAGGTGTCCTGGGATCCGTCTTATATACTAGAGAGCAGGGGTCTGCTGACAGAGGTCCAACCCCCCCATGAAAAGATCCTATCAAACACCTAGTTTCCGATGAAAAAGACCCCCCCCCCCACAACCTCAACCTGTGTTGAGGTGGTGGCTTGTGATTGGCTGTGTTCGCCAGGTGGAGTCGACACGTACCTCTCTGGATTGGCGCTGAGTCGCTCCCAGCTTCACACCTAGAGAGAGAGAGAGAGAGAGAGAGAGAGAGAGAGAGAGAGAGAGAGAGAGAGAGAGAGAGAGAGAGTGAGAGAGAGAGAGAGAGAGAGAGAGAGAGAGAGAGAGAGAGAGAGAGTGAGAGAGAGAGGGAGAGAGAGAGAGAGGTAAAGAAAGAGAGGGGGAGAGAGAGAGAAATAGTTAAATAACTGTCACGTAGCATGTCAGTGGTTCAGCCCTGTCGTCTGTTTATTGACCGTGCGTGGAGGGGAAACAGGTGGTGGCTGCTTGTGTGCATGTGCGTGTGTGTGTCTGCGCGTGTGTGTGTGTGTTTGTCTGTGGAATGAGCTGCCATGTGAATGGCTGAACGGCCGGTGACTGACACTCCCAATACCACAAACACAAAGAGGGCCAAGTGAACGAAAAGCGGTTTAGAAGTTTAGTTTGGACCAAATTAGTAAAAAAATAAATCGAAAAAGCAAAAGCGACCCACTAACACAAATGATGAAAGACTGCTAGCAATCCACAGATAACCAGAGGCGGACTACAGTGGAAGGAACGCGGCGCCCGCGGCAGGTGCTCGGCTGCATGTGGGTCCCCGGGGCCAGGCAGTGTTGGCTGGGCTGTCTCAGGCAGGATGAAGGACTCCCTGGGGCCCTACACCCATCCCAGCCCCAGCCCCCCGGCCCTAAGCTGCACAGCCCCGGTGCTGATGAAGGGAGGGGACGGGGCCCACCGGTCTGAGGGCCCCGTCCCCTCCAGGCTGAGGATGGACAAGATCTGTACCTGAGGAAGGGTGTGTGTTTGTGTTTGTGTCCGTGGGTGTGCACATGTGTGTGTGTATGTGTGTATGTGCATGTGCGTGTGTATGTGTGTGCACATGTGTGTGTGTGTGTGTGTGTATGTGCATGTGCGTGTGTATGTGTGCACACATGTGCATGAGTGCATGTGCGTGTCAGTATGTGCGCACATGTGTGTGTGTGTGTGTGTGTGTGTGTGTGTGTGTGTGTGTGCGTGCGTTTGCAATTGTGCATGCGTGCGTGTGTACGTGCATGTTGAACGCGTGAGTGCGTGTGCGCCTCAATGCTCAGGCTACAGCCTGCCCCGCGCTGGGAGAGAGCCAGCCTTCTCCGTTGGTTTTTCTACTTGTGCAAATTGTTCCTGAGGATGGCGGGAGGCAGATGGTCCGCAGACACGCGATGACATTTTCTAATCTTGTCCCGGTGCCCAAGTGCTGTTTGACCTCCTGACCCGCGTGAGAGCGGGTGTGCGGTGCTCGCTTTCCGATGTCATCTTGCATTGTGGTGGAATGGAAAATGCATGAATATTCATGGCATCACACGTGGATGGCGCTTTGGTAAGCCCAGGCCCAACAATAGTGGCGGCGCTGGTATTTGGAGACCAGCCCATCGGAGCAGGGTTTCCTCCTCAAGACACACGGTCAGCCATTGATCCTGAAAACCCCATTAGGGCGGTAATTGAAAACTCCAAAGGTCTAATTGGTTCCTGCTAGCGGGTGTTTGTGTTAGCCTGTTGCTGGAGGGGGAGAGGGGGGAGGACGGGGAGGACGGGGGGGGGGGGGAGGACGGGGGGGGGGGGGGAGGAGAGGGGGAGGAGGGAGGGGAGAGGAGGCGGGGGGGGGAAGAGGGAGGGGGAGGATGGGGTGAGGAGGTGGCGGAGAGGGGGAGGAGGTGAGGGAGGAGGGGAGGAGGAAAGGGAGGAGGGGAGGAGGAGGAGGGGGAGAGCAGGAGGATGGGGGGGGCAGGAGGAGGGAGGAGGAGGGGGGAGGAGGGGGAGGAATGTCACGCCTGTGTTTCTCTGTGTGTCAGCATCACATCACGCTGCTTCCTAACGGGCGATTTTATCTCTCGGCCGTGGTCTTTTTATTAATGCTCGACTCTTTGCTTTGTGGGTTGGTTCAGGAATGATTTGTTATTAATGACATAAAATGTCAAAGAGGGTTCAGGATTTGGGATGAGCATTCTGGTCCCGAGAAGGCACTATTTTTTAAATGATTCTGTTTGAATAAATTGTGCTGCGGAATGCATAACTGAAACAAGTTACGTAACATTGCAAACTCAGTAAACACCATTTATCTCTCTGCAAGGTTGTTTGGCTTGAGGCCAATAATTATCATTATTTCATTGCAATTTCACACTCAGCCAATTCCACTTAAAATAACTGTTGTATTGATTTGCATTACGGCAGTTTTAAAAAAGGATAAATTGTAAAGGCTTACATCCATCTGCTCTATGACATATTTGGTGCAATTGTCAACATCAATACCGTACGCAGAAACTATAGCTTTTTATGTAAGGTATGTGCGTGAAGTCAAAAATGGAAAATACTCCCTTCGATTCTACACGCACTTTGAGTTTCTAAGTGTGCAGCTCTGTTTAAACATCAGCACCCAAAACACAGAATAAAATAGTAGCAAAATGGAAGCAATCTTTTTGGCCCAAAAAACATCGGACACTCTGGAGAACAATTAGCAGATAGTGGATCATCACCCTGGGCGTTACCTCAGATCAAGCGCCTTGATCTAATTGGACCACTTCACTGGTGACAAGGCCTGCACAACACTTCAGCATCAATGCACAAGGAGAGCCATTACAGCGCGGGCAACATCATTAATGCATGCATTACCGCATTCTCTCTTGCCTCAGAAGCCGGTCCAGCTCACAGACACACAGACGCACAGACACACAAACACACAGACACACAGACGCACATCAAACACCGCTCCCCCCCCCCCCCCCCCCCTCCCGTCTCCTCGGTCGCCAAGGACGGCCGTCGAGCAATGAGAAGCGCTTGAAATAATGAGCTTGTTAACTGCAGGATTGTGGCCATCTTTTTTCTTTCGGGGGAACTTGTTAAATGGATGTCCTGTTCCCGGTTACGACTCAGTGGGGTGCTGGCAGCGAGACGAGTCATGTCGTCTCAACGCCTGCTCACACGCAGGGCTGGGCGAGATCCATCGAATGCGCCCCCAACCGTGGTTCCTCCAACATCCCCTTTCGGTTCTTTTTGCATCACACTGAGCTACTCTGATCCGCTGCTAGTCTGACCGGCAGGGACTAGAAACCTGCGTCAACTTGCAACACAACGATCCAGAATCTGGGTACGGTGTTAACACTCTCCGACGGCGTTTCAACCGGTTTCAGTTCCGACATCTGAGCCGTACTCCAAAGTGTGCCACTAGAAAACCAAACTAGGTTCAAACAAATGCAAACCGAAGTCTCAGATGTCCTCAAACTCAGCTACCCCCCCCCGGCTCCTAGGCCCCACATTGGACTCGGAGGATCTCGTACAAGTCATGGGACTCAAACCTTCATCCGGGGCTGCACTTTACACCTTCTCCTTCCCTGCCTCACTCTCTCCCTAACCCTGCGATGCCCTGTATCCGCACAGCAACACAGACGCTCCTCTGCTCGCGTACGGTATGCTATCAGGTGTAATGTAAATGGTAAATGGAGTGCATTTATAGAGCGCTTTTCTAACCAGTGGTCAATCATAGCGCTTTACAATACTGCCAAACATTCACCCAATTATGCACACATTCACACACAGACGGCGGTGTCAGCCACCAAGGCAACAGCCAACTTATCAGGAGCAGGTAGGGTGAGCTGTCTTGCTCAGGGACACCTCGACACTATGCTAGGAGGAGCCGGGTATCAATCTAGCAACCTTCCGGTTACAAGTCAACCCGCTCTAGCTCCTTAGACACTGTCGCCCCCCGTTAAGCTCAGGTCCGGGGATGTTTTCTCAGTTTCCGTGGCGGGAGAGAATACAAAGCCGTAGTGCTCAGCAGTAGATGGCAACAATCCTGGCGGAGTTAGGGCTGTAGACAACCAGAAGTCAGGGAGGAGAGTGAGGGGAATGCTGAGGCCTGAGTTCTGACTCCAGACACGCAAGCTGGCAAAGGGGAAACCAACAAGGACAGCACAGGGATCTTGGGGGAATATCTACAGATGCAGCCCAGAACTCAATTGTTTTTAGCAGGGTGTGTTCTCCCGAACCAGACGCTAATGGAGTCATTCACCTTGGACTGCACTTTTTTTGTTTGCTCGTGGTTTGATGTTGAAGGTTGTTTGTTGTTAGATCTTGACTCACTGGCTTCTTGTCTTCTTCCTATGTTTAAAGTTAGTTGTCTTTCTGTTAAAGTTCCGTTAACTTCTACTGAGCAAACAGTTAAGTTGATTTTGCTCTTTTTGTTTGTGAACTATACCAAAGGTTATGTACAATGTATATACCAAGGTCTAAATCATGCTGCAATTCAGGGGAGAGAGAGATGTATTATTAATCATGTATTATTGCATTTCTTTATAATTTTATTCTCAAAACATATGTCTCTAATTTGGCGACATTTTGTCATGCTGAGTATATTTGAGGTAGTTTAGAGGATGAGGACATCGTTACCAAAGCCATTCCCTGGACTACAGGTGCTCTATGACAGTTAGGACCAATAAGTCAATGCTTATCGACGGGGCGTGTACCTCATGAGGTAGAGCGGGTTCACTTTTAACCAGAAGGTTGATAGTTCCATCCCCAGCTCCTCCTAGCTGAGCGTCGAGGTGTCCCTGAGCAAGACACTCACCCTACCTGCTCCCGACGACCTGGCTGTTGCCTTGCATGGTTGACCCCGCCGTCGGTGCGTGAATGTGTGCATTTATGGGTGAATGTTAAGGCAATATTGTAAAGCACTTTGAGTGGCCACTGTCTAGCAAAGCGCTCCATAAATGCAGTCCATTTAACTTTCTTATTCATATCAGTATTACTCATACAAACTCGGCCCCGTATTCATTCATATTCTGAGGCCATCGAAACCTCAGCACCAGCAAGACCTCTGGGCTTATGAAGGGAGCCCCCCCCGCCCACATGGCCCCTGGAAGGGCACACATAAACTACATCCCATTCACGCGGTGACGTCCTTTGACCTTTGCCCCCTTCGGCACTCCACCCTCCAGCTCCAAGGTCGTAGATCGGAGGCGCTCATGCGTTGTCACGGCTGGCCTGATTGGTTGAAACTCCAGGGAAACAGGATGACAATTTCTCCCCCTCACCCCCCCTCCCATATTAAACCATGATGTGTCCACCGAGCGACATCAATAACCCATGCACTTCCAGAGCTCTTGAGAGGCCAGGGCGAATGACATCACCGCTCCCCCGCTCCGTCGCAGCCCGGACCAGCCTCCTCGCCGCCGCCGCGCCTCCCACACGCCGACTAATGAACGGTTCCCCCGGCTGGCTCCTCTTTGTTTTTCAAAAATCTCCAGGTTCTCATTATTTCGTGTTTCCCTTTAAAGACGGGGATAGAGGTATAGGGGCGTTAAGGAAGGAACCCTATCCTCGACGAGCAGGAGTTAATTGAGCAGCGATGCGAGGAAGGAGCCGGGAATGAGGGATTTTTACCGAGGGTGTGCGATAATCACCTGCCGGCTCGCGTGCTTCCCTGCCCTCTAAATTGGAATAACTCAGGCTAGCTCTCTCCGCGCGACGATCAAGCTAGCAGGCTTTGCGGGTTAGCCGCCTAGCGCAGCGGGAAGGAGGGGGATGATACACAGCTTTAAGGGGATGGAGATAGAGACGTCAGACACCGCCTTAATGACAAACTAATTGGCCGATGATGTATTCTTCCCCATCATTCTACAGGGGTTGGCTTCAAGGTCGCAACGCACACACACACTCACACACACACACACACACACACACACACACACACACACACACACACACACACACACACACACACACACACACACACACACACACACACACACACACACACACACACACACCTACACACACACACGAACACACACACACACGTTTGCTAATGCTCATCTCCATGGAAACAGGGGGGGAAGGAAGTGTGTGAGGGGGAGGTGAAAGCGGTATGGCGGTGGTGGGTGTGGTGCGATATGACAAGGCTGGGGTGGGAATCATGTGAGGAAGAGGGAGGGCGTCGGCAGATAGATTGTGTTTGTGTGCATGTGTGTATATGTGTGTGTGTGTGTGTGTTTGTGTGTGTATATGTGTGGGTGTGAGTGGGTGTGTAGATGTTTGCGTGTGCATACATCTGTGCATGCAAGTGTGTGTGCGTGTGCATGAGTGTTTGCGGTAATGCGGGTGTGTGTGTGTGTGCGTGTGTGTGCGTGTGCGTGAGCGTGCGGATGTGTGTGTGCGTGCGTGTGTCTGCGTGTGCGGTGCGTGTGCGATGCGTGGATATGTACACCATCCTGCCCCATGAGCCGAGGGAAGCGATCAGGGGGGGTTAAGCGAGTTATCTCGACAGGATTGCTGCGCACGGGGGGGGCTTTAATTGGCCCGTGTCTGCTACACGTCGCGGTGCTCTTGACCTGGACAACTGTCACCGCTATCCGTCTCTGGTAGCCTGTGAGGGACACTCTCCTTCAGTAGATGACAGCTCTCCGGCTCAGACACACGGCCAGGCTTAGGCCCAATCCCATTTCTACCCCTTACCCCTTCCCCTTACCCCTCCCCCTTGTTTTGAAGGGGTAAGGGTAAGGGGTAAGGGTAAGTGGTAAGGGGTAAGGGGAAGGCGTAAGGGGTAGAAATGGGATTGGGCCCAATCCCATTTCTACCCCTTCCCCCTTCCCCTTCCCCCTTCAAAACAAGGGGGAAGGGTAAGGGGAAGGGGTAAGGGGTAGAAATGGGATTGGCCCTTAGGCTCCCATTCATGCGCTTCTGTGGATCTCCCCGTGACCCGATGTGTCAGATTGTTTATTCTTTCGTAAACAAAGAGAGCAGAACGTGGCGGTGTTCTAGAAACGTCCAGAGCTGCGGTTTGAGACGAGGGGGGAACCACCAGCACCTGACAGCAAGGAAGAGGAGCAAAGGCGAAGGGAGAGACAGCGTCGCTGAGGAGCCTGCAGGCCGGCAGTGGTACACACGCCTGCTTCACAGAGTACAACTCTGCTCTGCGTTTAGGGACCGTCGCGAATATACGGGCTGAGAACCCCTTTGAGACCGCAACTGTTATGAAGGGCTATACAAATATAATTGACTTGACTTGACAAACGAAAGTGAAACCAAAATGTAACCATTAACGCAATCAAGCCTAACTAGTTAGATTCAAGAATGGAAGAGCTAATGACGCTATTAGGGAGTTTTTCCATAAGGCGTATTAAACATTTTGTTAACGTGGTTTGCCTCGCGGGACGTTGCTTGCTTAATGACCTTCTTTCACAGTTAGAAAAGAAACCCAGCTAAAGAAGGCTTTTCCTCTTGACATGATCAAAGCCGCGGAGAAACTGGGTTTCTCCGGACCTCTGGGTGTAAAGTGTGTGGGGGTGGGGGGGGTCGTCGGGGGAGGGGGGGGTCTGTGGAGGAGGCATGCTCCTTAGAACTGCTAAGCTACGCTGCGTCTTCGCGAGCGGCCCTGCTCCCCTGTTCACCCCTATCTGGGGCTGGGAGAGGAGGCTGCTGAAGCTCGCCTGCCCCGCCGCTGAGTACAGCTTTGTGTTGTTTCCAGCCCCCCCCCCCCCCCCTCTCAGATTCCCAGTGTTTTCTTGTTATTGCATCTGTGATTACAGCAGTGGCTGATGAGTCTAGACATGTGAGCGGAACACGGCAGCCAAGGCGGACTGCAGAGGGAATTACAAAGAGGTGAGTGTATGTGTGTGTGTTTGCGTGTGTGTGTGTGTTTGCCTGGGTGTATGTGTGTGTGTGTGCGGCAGTGTGTGTGTGTGTGTGCGTGAGTGGGTGCGTGTGTTTGTGGGCCTGTGTGTGAGCAACTGTGCGTGTGTACGCGTGCGTGTGTGCACATGTGCGCACGCGTGTGTGTGTGTGTGCGCGAGTGTATGTGCCTGTGTGTGTGTGTGTCTTTGTTTGGGTGTTTGCCTGTGCGTGTGTGCTTGCGCGTGTGTGTAAGTGCTCATGCACATCCATAGATCAGTTGCTCCGATGCTGCAGCATTGATTGCGGTCCACGTTGTAAATCCAGACTGGTCCACAGGGAACAGATGTGGCCGGGATCTTTTTATTTATCGGACATTCGGAACGTGCATTTTGCAATGCATTTAACAAACAACAAAAATAAATGGCAATTCTATTCTCAGGGCACAATAGAGGAGAGTAGCTTTTAGTATTGATATAAAATGTAGCACAGCAACATACTTGCGTCGACTCCTATTCCGCTAAAACTAAAGTCTACGTCAATGGTTTCAAACGGCTGAATCATGTCAATTGATCCCACCTATTAGAGATAGGTATTTGCTGTTGCACACTGTATTTTATTTATCTCACGGTGTACACTTAACCTTTAAATGCTGGTATTTGTACTAAAAGACAAGACAGGGTGCACTCTGCGTTCTCCCTCTCCTTCTCCATCCCCGCTGACTAAAAGGCAGGAGGTCCTCTTGCCGCGCCCTCGCTGTGACAAGGTAAATGCCCAGTTTCCAACAAGCGCTGTAATTTACAGACACTGCACTGATGATGCAGCTGGCTGAGGTGGAGGGGACTACACCTAACGGCTCATTTGAGTGTCAGACAGGAGGCTTTCCACAGGACCAGGCGCGACACAGGAAAATCACCCAGCCAAAAAGCTAGTTGGTAAAAATTGCAGGCTTGTAAAATCACCCCTGTTAAAAAAAACGCAGTTTGTACTGGAACGCCGACTATCGCAGCGAAGGTTTGCTGCCTGCTTTAGGCCAGTCCAGGAAAACATGCGAGGTTTAGTTTTTTAACTGCACATAAATGTGTCCTTCAAAGCTTCTATGACCTTTCCACAGTATCCTATCTAAAAGGAGTGATTTATGAAGGATGTGGTGGTCCTGGGCGGAGATCACACCGCGGCTTGACAGTGAACAGCCAATGGGTCAGCGGAGATCGATCGGCTGTCAGGGACAGAACCTTGGGGGCGTGTTTTTATGATTCCATCGGTTGAAGAGCAACACCGGACCAGTTGTCTCTGTGCTGGCAGCGGCCCTCAGATCCAGAAAGCTTACTGTATGGATGAGTTCTGCAGCTACAGGTTTCTCCATCCATGCACAGACCTGTTATTATGTTTGTTATATAATATAAGGATAACTTGTTAGTAACGGAGTAACAACTCAGGTTGAGCTATTGATGTCCATTTTAACCCAAGATTTACTAGCCCCAGAACAATGTGCCTTAAAGCGCCCCCTAAGACATGGGAATAACAACGCATACTGTTGACAATCCATTGCATACATAACACCTGTGGTCTGTGTATGGATGCTAAATCTGTAGCTGCAGCGTGCATTTAAAGACCTGTTTGTCTGTGAATGGATGCTGAAGGCTGTTACTGCAGAGCACACCTAGAGGCTTCCCTCTGGGCGTCTGGGCACTCCGACTGGGAAGGATATTCCAGACGGCCACAACATCACACTGAGCCCCAATCTTCTTATTTTCTCCAGTGCCGGACTGCTTCGCTTTTTATTTCCGCCTCCTCAGAACCACACCCCCCACAGCGGGTCTATCGCTGCAATCGCTTTTTGTGTGTGTTTGTGTGTGTGTGTGTGTGTGTGTGTGTGTGTGTGTGTGTGTGTGTGTGTGTGTGTGTGTGTGTGTGTGTGTGTGTGTGTGTGTGTGTGTGTGTGTGTGTGTGTGTGTGTGTGCGCTTTCCCTTTGCTTTTCCACTCTCCTCGGTTTTAGCTCTTATTGGTGGGATTCACCCCTGGCCTGCCTTCCCCGACCTATAATTTCCTCCAGGTCCTCCTCTCTTTGCCCTCCCTCCCCCCCACCCCCTCCCCCCCACCCCTGCACCGTGCACCTCCTCCTCCTCCACCCCCCCCCCCCTCCCCTCCCCTCTGCACCGGTTCAGACAATAGAAAACGCAGCAGCGAACCATAAACACAACAGCCGCTCCCACAAACCCCTCCAATAAAGCATTGGCCACGGCTGATGCACCCGCTGCTGTCGCCCTCAGCTGATGTGGATGAGAGGAGCTCGGGCTGTGAGCCCCCTCTCCGCCCCGCCGTGGAGGGCTTCTGGAGCGGGGCGAGCACACACTGGACGCTGGGCCGCGACGGCGTCCCTCACTGGCGCCGGAGAGCGCGTGAACATCTGAACCGAGCGGGGCTTGAGCCGAGCCCTCTGGTGCACTAATGAGAGCAGTGTGTGTGTGTGCGGTTGTGTGTGTGTGTGTGCGAGTGTGTGTGTGTATGTATAAGTTTGTTTGAGAGAGAGAGAGAGAGAGAGAGAGAGAGAGAGAGAGGGCCTGTGGGCCTGTCCCCTCATGGGCCTGTCCCTTCACTCCCATAAGCCTGTACTAACAGAGATGGCCGTGAAGGGGCTGCAGAGCCCAAAGGTCTCGAAAGGAGGCGTCACGGAGGAAACACAGGGTGTTGTGGAGCTCTGTTCCTGCTGGCCCTACACGCTGCTGACCGTCAAACCAATGCCAGCCGGGAAGAAAACAAGAACTTCATCTGGAGCTAAAGAAATGCTACAGCAAATTTTAATAATAAGCACAAATAGTTGAACAATGTGGGTTCCAATACTGGTTTGGTATGCATCGCATTTCACTGGAGTCTCCTTCCTCCCTAAGTTGCAGCAGCGCAACATAGCAGCCACTTTTCCAACCAATAAACGGGTCATTACTGTTAATTTATTCAACTCATTACGGATAATTTACTCTGGTAAATGAAAGTCTGCTCATGATTAAATACAGAATAATGTAATCAAATTAAGTCCAATGTAATCCAATGTAAATCTTGCACAATCCTTTACGCATGGACGATTCAAAGCATCAATCCATGCATATATATATATATACAGCTCGTCTCCTGAGCTTTCACCCTGATTTTCGCATTTCACATGAACACCAGCCTGGCCGCCTTTAGCATTGGTTTGGTAGAGGTTTAAACTGGATCGGGGCAGACAGATCCGCAGAGAACCAGAATGTGAACGTCGGAGATTGGGAGGGTCTCACGTGGCTATAGGGCGTTAACCACACACAAACACAATTCCATACATACATCCATACACACAATCTGCCAAGTTAGTCGAAAACGAAGCCCAGAACCCAGTCTAGACACGTGGTTTGCATCGGAGCATGAATGCCAAGCAAAACGAAACAAACAACAAACCTTTAAAGTAAACCATCTCTGTGTGGATCTCAAAGGAGACACGATTCTGTCGACACCCGTTTTGACTTGTTTTATCTCTGCCTGTAACACTGCATGGTCAGTGTTTTAGAGAAACTGCTTTCAAATGCTTGAGTTAAAAACACACAGCTGCACCCCACCTCCCCACCACCCCAAAACCCATCTCCCCCACCCCCCCCACTCACAACCGATGCCTGATTACCAGACTTTAACATTTAAAATGCCCATTCACCTTGTCTCTCACACAACCCCGGAGACGTCCCTGGAAACATTCCGCAAGCTCGCCCCATCTCCACCCTCTCTCTCTCCTTCTCTCCCTCTCTCCCCCCCGCTCTCCCCCCTCCTGTCAGAGGAAATGCCAACGAGAGACACGAACACAGCGCTGCTCCTATCCTCCCAGCTCGGGTAATTTGACAGCGAGTAGAGAGGACACAGAATAATTGGAGTAGCATTTACGTGTCAGCGTGACACCCATGGAGAGAGAGAGAGAGAGAGAGAGAGAGAGAGAGAGAGAGAGAGAGAGAGAGAGAGAGAGAGAGAGAGAGAGAGAGAGAGAGAGAGAGAGAGAGAGAGAGAGAGAGAGAGAGGTAGAGGGAGAGGGAGAGAGAGAGGGAGAGAGAGAGAGAGAGAGGTAGAGAGAGAGAGAGAGAGAGAGAGAGGTAGAGGGAGAGGGGGGAGGTAGAGGGAGACAGATAGGGAGAGAGGGAGAGAGAGAGGGAGAGAGGGAGAGGGAGAGAGAGAGAGAGAGAGAGAGAGAGAGAGGTAGAGGGAGAGGGGGGGAGGTAGAGGGAGACAGATAGGGAGAGAGGGAGAGAGAGAGGGAGAGAGGGAGAGGGAGAGAGAGAGAGAGAGAGAGAGAGAGAGAGAGAGAGAGAGAGAGAGAGAGAGAGAGAGAGAGAGAGAGAGAGAGAGAGAGAGGTAGAGGGAGAGGGGGGAGGTAGAGGGAGACAGATAGGGAGAGAGGGAGAGAGAGAGGGAGAGAGGGAGAGGGGAGAGAGAGAGAGAGAGAGAGAGAGAGAGAGAGAGAGAGAGAGAGAGAGAGAGGGAGAGGGGGGAGGTAGAGGGAGACAGATAGGGAGAAAGGGAGAGAGGGAGAGGGAGAGAGAATGACAGAAAGAGTGACGATGTGTCTGAGGATGCAGGGGCGAGGGGTGTATTTGTGGGGGGATTGGTTGTGTGTGTGGGGGGAGGGTTTGTGCGTGCGTGCTCGGGTGCGTGCGTGAATGTGTGTGTGTGTGTGTGTGTGTGTGTGTGTGTGTGTGTGTGGGGGAGGAAGGAGGAGGAGGGAAGGAAGGCAGGACCCAAGGTTCTTGAGCTAGATTTCAAAAGCTGTCTGTCCAAAGTAAAAGTGGGTTAATCAAACAAACATGGCATCTGGTCTTTTGTCAGAACTGTTTGTAGCCGAGGCCACGGGAGAATCGACTTCTGGAAACTATCGCTCTGCGAGGCAGGGACGTGAATATTAAGTTGGCACTGGTCAGGAGCGCCGACGCTACTTAATTGGGTTCGGCCCGGCGGGACGGAGCATCAAACAAGCAGCGGATGATTTCATTGGCTGCCTTCGTAAGGTTGAGTACGACGGGGAGCAGGAAGGAACTGGCTGGCTCGCGTCAGGTGATGCAGCGACGAGACGAGCGAAGCACGCGCGTTTTATCCCAAAAGTCACCCCTTCAGAACTCCATTGAGCGTTGGAGTAATATGAGTGACGGCTTACTGATATATTTCTCCCTGTCTGCCGGAAAAATTTGGAGAATCACTTTCTGCCCATACAAATATAAATCAAGCTAATAATGATAACAACCTGCATGTTTCTTATGATTTTGCACCTTTTGTAAAGTGTCCAAGCCTTGGAGGACGTAGAAAACGAATCGGGACAGCGACTAGTAGGGTATCAGCGGCAGAGGGGCACCCACGAAGCGGACATTGATCAGGGACGCCCCCCCAAGGGGGTCTTCAGCAGGCAGGCCGTGTGCTGGATCAGTGTCGCTCCAATGGGGGTACGGGTACCCCAAGGGGCATATCAGGGGGTGCTTGGACATGTTTGGTTATTCAACGATTGTTGAATATTTACACGTGATGAAAAAAGTTCTTGAACTAGCTAACATTTGTGCCGAAAGTACTCCTGCGAAGCACCTGGGGTAGAGAAATACTGAAGCAAGACAGACAGACCGGACCTGATCATTGGACCACGGCGCCTATCCAATCAGGGGGGGCTGCTTCTCCCGCGATCCATTCTCCATGCCTTCTGTCCCAGCGGACAGACAGACGGACGGAGCTAACGAGCACTCCTTCTGAGCCAGGACAGGCAGGAGGAGGGCTCTGTCGCGGGGAGACGCAGCCACTGGAAGGTGGTCACAGGCGCTCGCTCTGCTTTATTCATCACCTGCCTTCCCAGACTGACCCAGCGGGCTCTCTGCCGGAGAACCCTGCCATTACCCATTAGTGCCTTCCTGTCTGGTGCGAGTGTGGCCACTTACCTGAGAGTGTGGATTTCCCACCCGGTCTCTGTGTGTGTGTGTGTGTGTGTGTGTGTGTGTGTGTGTGTGTGTGTGTGTGTGTGTGTGTGTGTGTGTGTGTGTGTGTGTGTGTGTGTGTGTGTGTGTGTGTGTGTGTGTGTGTGTGTAATTGTACAGTATTTGCTTTTATGATATGAGTGTGTGTGTGTGTGATTGTGAGTCTGAGTGTGTGTGTTTGAGCTTGCAGATGAGTAG